>NW_027109020.1:123740-125884 GCF_000696795.3 Halyomorpha halys
TATCAAGACTGATATAGTCGATTTGGGTTTGGATGGGCCTCACTCGACATATGTATGCAGGCGGAGTAATTTGTAGTATCGGCATTGAGTCTTAGGGATGATTTATTATATCAAGGCTCCTAAAGTAGAATTTGGTTCGGATGGGCATCTTTCGACATGAGTAAGCAGGCATGTAGTATGTAGTTTCTATTTTCTCCAATTAAATATTCTGTTAATCATTTAAATGAATTATTTAAAGACTGATATGTGCTAAATAACAGGGCATGAAAAAAAATTGTAATAAATTAAGAGATTCAATCAGAAATGCACAGAATAACATGATGACAAACAATCAAAATCTAATTGTCCCCACTGTCTATGCCTAATTAAATCAACTGACTCCCTCACTTTCTCCTATAGCAAATAAATGAGTAAGACTCATATCTAGCTCATTATTCCAAGCTGTTTCACATTAATATTTAAATATTTCGTACTGATCGAAAATGGTAGTTTATTTTATTAAACATGTTCATGACATACTTCGGATTGATTTATTATTTAAAATTCATTTTGATACATATTTTATAAATGAAACTCATTTCAATTTATATATACAAAAGGGAATGGTCGAATATTTGTCCACGATATACTTTTTGATTTACTAGACCGATTTACGTAGTTTCACCTAGACGTTTTGGAGACGTTTCAGGCAATCTCTCCAATATCCAGTCCACCTAAAAATTATTAAATTAGAATTAGTTACATCTTATCAACTAGATGCAATGATGGGTTTAAATTATTCATAATTTCATTAATATATTCGTTGGGGAATTCTTTAGAGAAAAATACGCATAGTAAAAAAAGTGTTTTATCTTCTTCAGCCCCTGATGGAAGAGCTTTTATTTTTGAATTTTTCGTCATTCTCCTTAACCTTGTATGACATTATACGTTAATTTTTTTTTTTCTTTCTAAAATCTTTAGCTTTTCAGTGATCACTATTTATATTTCAGATAATGTGTTTTCAACCTAGAAAAAATATTTTTCCTCTTATTTCCTTACGTTAATAATCAATTTCTTTCATATTTTATATTCATTAATTTTTCACCTCTCGTAAAAATTTGAGATTGTTTCAAGAAAATCAGAAAGCTGTAAAAGATTGACACGATAAACAGGGACTTCCCGTCGGTTAATTTTATTGAAAAAGTTGCTGTCACATTTTAGCTCTTGGAGAATCATTATAGTTGTAACTGTAACAGTCATGATTGTTCTGTCCCATTAGCTATGGCATGATAGTTTATATTACAAGTGGTGTCAGTGAAGCAACTGTCACGTTACCTATCACATGTATACGCCTTAACAGTGTACTGTCGTACAGTATCCGTTATTGCTGCAACAATTACAACCACTACTATGGTGGAACTGTTTGATAGTTGCAGTCATGACAGTGTTTACTGCCGTGACCGTTTATTGTCGCGATAGTTTTGACGTGATAGTTGATAGTACAAATAATGCCGGTGGATTAAAAGTCGCGTTAACTGCCATTTTGACTGTCATATGTATACCCCTTGACGGTTAACTGTCGCAATATATCAACCTTAACAAATGTAATGACGATAGGTGGTAAAACGTTATTTTTATGTATTAGTTCTATTATTTCTGATCTTGAAATTAATTCTACTCAAAGTTGTCATACACTTCTTCAATAGTTATGCTGTTGGACGATAAATCAAATAAAAATGAATTTAAAGCTCAAAAAATTGATATATTTGGGAATCTATTTCGAACTGCGAAAATGCCTCCAATGATAAATAAAGGGTCATTAAAGAAATGACTTGAATAATGATAACGGATTCTTACGGAAAATTAAATTTTTAAATAAATGGAATTTGGTCAGGGTGCGGTCAAATAAAACTCAAATAGTAAAGTGGTGTTCTATTTTTATTTTTTTGTATGTACTATTTGTATTTTTTTTTTTTTTGGTGTGCTATTTGTATTATTTTATTTTTTGTTGGTGTACTATTTATTATTTTGAAAGGAATATGGTCCGGGTGCGGTCAAGAAAAACTCAAATAGTAAAAATATACTAATTTAATGAGCCAACGTTTCGCCCCACGTTGCAGGGCTTCTTCAGGGCTATTTTGACGGCAGTCAAAACTAAAAAAATC
>NW_027109020.1:126631-126929 GCF_000696795.3 Halyomorpha halys
CCCAAAGCTCAACTCCGTATGTCCAGATAGGCCTTATAATAGTCATGTAGATCAGTCTTTTGTAATGGATTGGCAATTTAGACAGTTTGTCTAGTAAATGTTGCAATAGTCGGAATAGCAGTTTCTTGTCTTTTTAGTCTTGTATGAGGATTCCATGTCAGTCGTTTGCCGAGATGTCCTAAGTAACGGATCTGTTCGACAGGAATAAGTGGGGGTTAATGCTGGGTTTACGTCGAAGGGTAAATGTGATTTGGTGGGATTTATTGGAATTTATTTTAATCCTCCAGTTTTGGCACCA
>NW_027109020.1:126993-127250 GCF_000696795.3 Halyomorpha halys
TTATTTTATTTGAAAATAGTACACCAATTTACTATTTGAGTTTTATTTGACCGCACCCGGACCAAATTCCAATTATTGATGCACATGGTCAATCAGCAATCTTCCAGTAAATTTTTTTTTTTTAATTTAATAATTTATCTATTTTCATTTACAACTGTATACACATATATACAACAAGTAAATTTGCTGTAGGTGACATAGTGATATGATAAAAACATGTGTAGAATCTACCCACTGATAGAACTCCAATAACATTT
>NW_027109020.1:128862-129137 GCF_000696795.3 Halyomorpha halys
TTTTTGAGTAAAAATATAAATTTGACCCTACATCTTTCTCTATCTGTTACATGTTGAAATTCATAAATTAGTATTGAGAAGTTGAAAAAATGAAAGCTAGTGAAACATTCACGGCCTACGAAATATTAAATAACAGTGCCTATCTTTAAAACTTTAAACATTAATATGTCGTACTGATATAATTAGATATAATCTAATGAAATTAAAGCCATAATATTAAATATTGAACTAGATTTCTTCATGGTCCTTATTTTATTAATTATCGACATAAATTT
>NW_027109020.1:132207-133010 GCF_000696795.3 Halyomorpha halys
AATATTAAAATGATACATAAAATAAAACATATTAAAACCCTTTATACATCAAAATATACTATTTACTCAAAAAGAGCATATTACAATACATACAAATACATATTATCACATCCATACATATATTCACACCCACATATATATATATTCACATAAACACGTACACACACATATACATAAACACACACATGCACATACCTTTATACAAATGCTTTTTTTTTTTAATTAATATTTTATTTAATTTTTTTTTTATCATATTTCTGCAATTATATTTTGTGTTCTCAAAAATTCAAGTCTGCTGAGTTGTGACCTAAAGTATGGGCATTCCTCAAAGATGTGGCCAATTGTCATATTGTTATTGCAGTGTTTACATTTTGGTTGTGTCTCCTTTGTAATAAGGTAGGAATGAGTGAGTCTTGTGTGCCCTATTCTCAGTCTAGTGAGCACAACTTCCTCTCTACGACATTTGCGGCTGGAGGTACTCCATGGTCCAACTTCCTTCTTTATAGTTTTCAGCTTACTCGCGGGACTCTCGTTCTACATAGATTGCCACCCATCTGTAATTTTCCTTATAAGGGCTCTGCTCATCTCTGTTGGAGTTAAAACGACTTAGCCGCGTCCCGGTAGCATGAGTGCTTCTCTAGCAGCTCGATCAGCCAGTTCGTTTCCTGTGATTCCCACGTAGCTCGGAACCCATATAAATTGTACTGATATGCCCAGATTTACTAGAGTGATTAAATAGTAGTGGATCTTAGAAATTTTGGGGTGTTTCGGGTACATGTAATCTATGGCTTTTAGCGAGCTTA
>NW_027109021.1:0-4062 GCF_000696795.3 Halyomorpha halys
CTTGTTCAACATCGAGGAAGACTCCCGTGCAGGTATATTTATTTAAATTTACGATTACATTAAAACAAGAAAATACTGTAGCTAAATGCGTATGTTTATATTTTAGAGAACCAAGTAAATTGTATCACTAATTTTTTTCTTTATTTATTGAAATTCTGTGTTTAAACTGAAATTAAATCTAGTACTGTTACTAGACCAATGGTTGTGCAAGTCGTGAGATGATTCAGTCAGAATCACGCTTGACAAGCAGATTTTTCATCACTTAATCAGGCTGTGTGGACCTAGGAAGGCTTTGGAATCCACAGGGTAGACTCCCGCTGCTGCAGTAACAGAATGAATAATTATCTGCTACAGCCGGATTCGAACTCTAGACCTTGGAGTTAGTAACTAAGTGTTTTACCACTAGCCACCCTGCCTTCCGATATAAATAAAAATACAACCGTAAATGTGATAAACTATAATGTCATGACAGATTTCTTAAGAAACTAGGAATTGATAATATTCCTACTTAAGGTCTCGAAGTCATCATCTTTTCACATGCAAAGACGGATTATCCGGACTTGAACATTAAGTAAAGATAGACACTATAAGTGGAATTTTGCAGGTTTTCGAGTTTAGTGCAAAAATATATTTATTTATTTTTGTTCATCAATTAAGTAATTTTATGATAGAAATTCTATCATAAATGCCGATTCTTAGAATCGTACTTCTTCAGGTTCGTTGCTCGTGATAAATAGCTTTTAGCACAGGTTCCTAAACAACAATTACCTGATGTTTATCACGGACCGGTTTTGTGCAGTCTCTCTCGAGTTATCTTGCCTAATGGGTGGTAATGATTACTTTTTTTTTTTGCTTTTGGAATTAAAGTAAAGCAGTTTCTTCTGAAAAATCTATGACGCAATTACTTTGCTACATTAATGACAACATTTTTCAGGAATTCGAGGAGTCTGCAATTTTAAAACTTCATGTTGTTAAAGTAAAAACAAAACAAAAAAATTTTTTTGTGGGTGTAAAAAGTGTTTTACTATGATTTATCATATTTTTAACCGAAAGTGAAACGAAACAAATAGTTTTCATTCATATTAGCTTTAAGTGAATCTGATTTTGTCAATTAAAGCTAAACTTCAAGTTAAACAGGAATTAATAAAAAAAAAAAAAATATTTGAACCTATTAATATTTCTATATATTGTATGATATCTGCTATCAACTTGTTTTTTTCCCCATTGAAATAATCTTTTCGAGAGGAGGCTCTCTATAGTGTTTTAATTTTGATTGGAAGAAGATAGTTGACCGTATAAAGTAGATTGTAGGAAGGATAGTCTTGGACAATAATCGTGTCCTAATAGTAAAAGAAAAATAAAACCGTTAAACAGTTTGCTGGCTACCTCCTCCCCACTCCTCCACGCTTCCGCTTCATTGTTTCTTTCTGTTCAACCGATTCCTTTGAACAGGTATGTTGTCCTAATTATTTTTTATACCATTTGTATTAATATTATAAACTTTTCAAAAACAGGCTTGTGTTTAGTTACCAGTAACTTGCATAGATACCCTCTAAGGAAGGTACCATACCCTTCACCCGACAGTAATATACCATTTCGACCATCCTACCTCCTCCCCCTCCTCACAGCCCCATTATACTCCACCCCTCACGAGCTTTTTCATGAACGGGAGGGCTTAAGCGAGGCACCATTATCCCTGCCTCGTTGTTACCCCGAGGAGAAACTTAACACTAAATCCATATTCTTCTTTCAACGTGTCATAGCCATTACTAAATATTTGACTGCTACGTTTTGTTAACAGACCACCAACTTCGCGGACACCTTATATTTATCACCTAAGTTAAGTGCTTCAAAAACTTTTCCTTTAACTAGATAAGGGCTCACAAGCATTTTCAAATTTTGGTCTTTTAGCATAATTTACGTTTAACACTGTAATGGAATTGACAGTGTGTTTTACACGCTATAGAATTTGCAATAGACATGGTTCTTCCCCTATGATGTTTGTTTTTCTACGGGATTCAAATGTACTATCTACATAAAGCAGTAAGCATTATATAAGATTTAAAGATGCTTTAAAATATGTAGAACACAACCTATTTCGCCCATTTTCTGGCGTTTACCTACTACTTCTGATAAATATTTTTAGGCTACTTATGCAGTTTCCATCTTCCGTATAGAGGGCTCTTTAGCATCCACTGCACGTAGTTTGAATCCTGTGGTAAGGGTCTTTACTCCAAGTGGTAAGCCATCTGTCGTCGATTAAAGTAGCAGCTTGCAGAATGACCACTATGGCACGTTAAACAGGAAACTTAAATGTTACATAGAATAATATATACATATATGTAATTGTGTAGCATTACATTTTGTCAATGCAGATAGTTTCTGTTCCATTATAGCTCTGTGAGTTCGGGAGTCCTCCGGGGTCCACCCATCACCCTTAATTGGATAAATATCTGACGGTCGAGCGTGATTCTGACGAATTCTCCTCCTTACACAACCATTGATTTAGTAACAGAACTTCCTTACTAATAGTAAAAGAGTCCAAGAGGAAAAAAAAGGCAGTTATCCCACCCCAATTTTTGATTACTTTAATGAAAACTATGTATAATTACTAGTCAAAATTCATGAGTCTGCCAAGCGTAGGTAGGGGGAATAAAAAAATGCGCCTGTTTCAAAGCGATAAAAAAAACTAATTTTTCATTCAGAGCTCTATATCTTAAAAAGTAAGAACAACACAAGAAAACCTAAGAGAACGTCATTTAAATAAGAGCAAATTATCTAAAATATGAGCCCTAATAGAGTTATTTACGTTAAGTACTTTTTGAGATATAACTTTTTAAAAAGCAACATTTCAAATGTTGTATGGGAAGTACTGAAAGATCAGTAGTTAGTGAATTTATTTTGAAAAATCTATATCTCAAAAACCATTTGACGTACAGATGTCTATTAGCACTCAAATTAAAGCTAGTTTCATGAGCTATAAAGTATTATATGATATTTATCTTCGTAGGAGTAATAGTTTACGTGAAATTTGTTAAAATAAATTGATTTCTAGTTGTTCCGAAAAATTTTCATTCGCCAAATCTTATATATATGTGATTAACTAGTAATTATACATACTTTTCATTAAAGTAATCAAAAATTGGGGTGCGATAACTGCCTTTTTTTCTTCTCGGCTCTTGTACTATAAATACTACATCCCTGACTTAAGTTTTTATAGTTAGTATAATTATCTCTCTCATAAATGAACTAATTATTTATCCTTGATTTTGAATGAGTATGTTTGAGTTTTGACCCCAACGGAATTAGTAAATGTATGGAGCTTAGCTAATGACGGTAATGGTAAGCGGTTCTAGAGGCTTCAGCGCATGATAATCCACCCCCATCAATCTCGATTTACTGTGGATATCGTGATGCGCTCTGGTGGCAACTTCATTTGCAATCTACTAATTTTTATCCCAGCTCCCCCCCCCCCTTGGGTACTGAACGCGACATAGTAAATGACCCCAATTGTTACTGAAATCAAAAAGGCATTAAACTAAAACATTTAAGGAGATTTAGATCGTATGTATCAGTGAAGATGTAAATTTTGAAAATTTGTGAGGTTATTTGAATTCCGCGTTTGTTTTCTAAAACTTAATAATTGTTGTAATAACGAAAATTAGTTATAAAGTTTAGAAAAATGTTGCTATAATTTTGAATTAGAGTTAAAAATAAAACTAATGAAAAATGTTTTACCAATAAAGTCCAATTAACGGAATAAAATAACTTTATAACCATTTTAGATAGCATTATTATATTATTAGGCCTAATGTTCGAAGTTATAGTAAACTAGGTCATTATTATAAATACTAATATTTATATTATACTAGTTTTTATATTTATTACTCTTTCAAATTATTGTTTTCATATCAAATACTTTTGATGATGAGCACTTATTATATTTATTACTTTCATTTTAATGTATTTCCTTGAAAATATTAGTCGAGTGTTATAAGTTAACAGTACTTATGTGCTAAACTATCCAAAATTTTTATTAATATATATTATTACTACCTTTAA
>NW_027109022.1:0-1531 GCF_000696795.3 Halyomorpha halys
GAAATGCAACAAATTACTTTTTTGTTCACGTTAGGTGTAGACAACACTACAAGCTGGTTGAAAATTGATCTAACTGAAATCACTAAATTTCAATCAACAATGTTTAGTTCTTACAATATAAATAAAATTTTATCCGATTAAAAATAATACGAAACGTGGCCTCTTACACTAAGGGATGAACAGTGTCCTTAGGTTTTCGAAAATAAAGTACAACGAACAATATACGGATCAAAAAAGGATGAATTAGCGAGAGGATTTAGAAGACTACACAACACTAAATTAAGGGACCTACACCCAGTAAATATAATTCAAGTTATAGCATTGCGGCGTATACGATGAGTGTGAAAGGTTGTAGGGCTTAGTAACAAGCGGATCCCTTAAATGTTAATAAACACTAAACCGACGGGTTAGAACGCACCGTCGATGGGAGGATTACATTAAAAATGATTTGGTAGAATTTGGTTTGGAAGGGCATAACTGGAAGGATGTATATAGAGAGCGTTGAGAGGGATCGGCATCGAACCTTTGGGTTCGTGAGGCCTTCATTATTATTATTATTGAAAAAGCTAGTAAAAATAACGAATATATTTTTATTTATACTAAAAATGTATTCGTTATCATACTAAAATTTTAATCGGGTAAAAATTAAAACTGATTAAAAAAAAAAAGAATGGAATATCTGACATTAATTAAAGCAAAGCAGTAAAAAAAATACAAGTTATTATTTTTCAATCATCAAGCTTTGGCTTGATAAAATATAAAAATTTCTATTATGGGATATGATAGTCCGGGTTGCGGTCAATAAAGGTACAACTTAGTTGAAAAAACTATTTATTTTTAACCAACGTTTCGCTCCCACATGACAGGGCTGCTCAACCTAAAACGAGGTTTAAGACATATCTTAGTATATAGTCATATCTCAGTCGCAAGCCTTGTTTTAGGTTGGTCAGCTCTGACTAGGCACTGCAAAGTGGGGTGAACGTTAGTTAGTTAACGATAAATAGTTTTATTTTACTATTTTGATACCTTTATTGACCGCCACCTAGACTATCTTGTTACAATCTACTTCATATAGGTAAACTATCTTCTTCTAATATAATAATTTCGAGATTTTATTTTCTTCATTGTGTTGTATTACATTATATCATACCCTTTTCAGACACTGGAAATAGAAATAAGAGAGAATTTACTCACCGTATTAACAGAGACATGTGAATTAAATTATTACAAAATGATAATTAGAAAAACATTAAAAGAAAAAAAAATTAAACTTAAAGTAAAATATGAGATGAAGATGGTCGAGGGTGCACTAAGCAAAATATACACAAATAAACTAAAGTTATTTATTTGTACTGATGTTTCGACCTAAATTTCAAGCCTTCATCAGGATTGAAAAAAATGAGACAACGATCATAACTCTGAGACACATAAAAATAAAAATAAACTGATTTGATTTTATTATTATTATTTTTATTCTTCGTTGAGTTATAGTTGTTATCTCGTTTTTAGTTTTTTTTCAGCCCTGACTTAA
>NW_027109023.1:0-1410 GCF_000696795.3 Halyomorpha halys
AAATTTTTAATATTTCTTTAACAAAAGTATGGCTAAAATATAATAGTTAACAAAAATTTACATTTTGTCAACAATTTAGTTACTCAATGCTAAATGGTTATAGAATTTAAAAAAATAATACCTGTACCACTATAATCCTTGAAGAGTCTTGGGTTCATTACTTTGTTGCAAGAACTACTTCCAGACCAACGGTCTGAATTCAAGCTCAAACTTTTTTTTTTCGATTAATCCAAGAGTGCACTCTTTTCAAAGCCTGTGTGTCTCTTAACATTAAAGTCGATCCACGGCTGATTTAATAAAATACATACTTATTTTTATACAATTAATATTGAACTAATAAACTCATGTAAAGATAAAGATATGTTGAACTTGAAAAAAGGTTAAGTTCAAGACAGAAAGTCCTCATTACAGAGCGATCTAGGATCAGAGCCTTAACACATAGAGGAAAAGAACTAACAGTGAACTGCTTGCAGAGACTGGTAAATCAATGTCTCATGATATGAATGATGAAGGCAATGAGGTTAAGATGGACGGGATATGTGACTCGAAGCAATCCATCAGGACGCCTCTACGCAACAATGAATGCCATTATAGTATGCAAGAGACCATATGGGAGGCCAAAAACCAGATGGATAGAAAGAGCTGCATGCAGCAAACTGGAAGCAGTAGCCCAAGATACGCAGGCGTGGAAAAGCTTGGCTCGGGCTGCCAAAGATCTACTAGATTTTTAATAAATGAAATATATCGAGAAAATATAAATATAAATGAATAGAATAATTATTAATAACAAGTAATCTAATGAATAATATAATTGAAACTGTAGCACTAAAATAATGATTGAACATTTAATTAATAAAATATTAGGGAATATGATAATAATTAAAAGAAACAAAAAGGAGTGAGAATATAAATTACGAGTAAGTATTGTGCAATAACGTATCAAGAAGATAGATAAATGTAAGTATATTGATAAATAATGAAAATATATAAGAACATATAATACTAAACTAAATCGTGACAGATAGGATATGAGCCCTGCATGTGTGGAGGGGTGTAACGGCTTCGGTTAAACGAAAAATTGTCCTTAAAAGTTTCAGATTATACTAAAGTAGTATGAATGGGAAAAAGAAAAATACATACTGTCTGAAGAGTAGAACAATTAAATAAGATTATAATCACATATAATTTAATTAAATAAGATAATTAGATTAATTTCTATTAATATATTCTTGTTTGAGAGTGGTTTAGTTTATTTAAAAACAAATTTGATCCTTTTTTCTCAACTTTATTCTTTTCAAAACCTTCCAACGTTTCGACCTCTCAGGTCGTTTTCAAGGATACTTTGTTGTCATTTTCTCTTTTAAAATTCTTAAAAATGCCGGCTAATTGTCTTTGTCCCATCTATAACTT
>NW_027109023.1:3740-5560 GCF_000696795.3 Halyomorpha halys
ACATAGGGAACATTAAGCTCTTTATGTATGATTTTATTTGTGACAAAGTAAGGAGCATTGAGGATTTTACGAAGGATTTTGGATCGTAAAGATTGGATACGAGAGGAATTCGAAGGTTTAGTGGAGCCCCAAAGGTCAACTCCATATGTCCAGATTGGCCTTATTACAGTCATGTAGATCAGTCTTTTGTAATGTGTTGGAAGATTAGACCGTTTGGCTAGTAAGTGCTGTAATAGTCGAAATCGACGTGCAGTTTCCTGTCTTTTCAGTCAGGTGTGAGGATTCAAGGTTAATCGTTTGTCCAAATGTAGTCCAAGGTAGCGGATCTGTTCGACAGGGGTAAGAGTAACATCATTAAATAAAACTGTAGGAGGGCAGTCGGTAGGTTTACGACGAAGGGTATTACGATACCATTCCTCGAAGTCTGTGATATGGGATTGGAGAGTTTGGGATACAATTAATGGGTTATTATTAACTGCGAGCACATATGTGGTATCGCCAAACGTAGTGAGGATAGTGTTAGGATTGGTTGGAATATCAAGCTAATTATATTAAATTCAAATTACCACATATGTTAGCAAAACAAAACAAATTTGAAGTCCAATGGTTTCTGAAATAAACTTTTTCATAAATCAAACTTATTGTCCGAACAACTATAAATCAATTTATATTAGCAAATATCATGAAAACTACTATTCCTATGAAGGTAATGGCCATAAACTTCTTTATAGTCCATTAAACTAGCTTTAATTTGAGTGCTAATAGACATCTGTACGTCACATGGTTCTTGAGATAAAGATATCTCAAAATAAAACAACTAACTACTAATCTTTCAGTAGATATTTAAGAAATTTTGCTTTTGAAAAAGCTATATCTCGAGAACTATTGGACGTAAATAGCTCTGTTAGGGTTAATATTTCAACAAAATTACTCTTTTTTAAATAATGTGCTGTTAGGTTTTCTTGTGATGTTGGTAGTTTTTAAGATATAGAGTTCCAAATGAAAAATTAGTGTTTTTTAAGGTTTTGAAACAGCCCCCATTTTCTATTCCCCCTATCTATACTTGGCTGACTCATCAATTTCGACTAGTAATTATACATAGTTTTCATTAAAGTAATAAAAAATTGGGGTGAGATAACTGCCTTTGTTTCTTCCCGGCCCTTGTACTAAAACGGCAATAAGAATATCAAAGGGTTTGTGTATACAAAAGGGTAGACAAAAGTATAAACGAAATAGATTAAATGCTATTAAATTATAGACGTTAATTTCTCAAGGTGAACAAAATGTTTTTTGCTTTGTGAAAAAAAAATGATAACCTAATAATTTATAACAATTCAAATGTTTAAACAAAAATATCTCTTAAACAAAACCTTAACAGCACAAAACTTCCATCAACTCCTGTAATCCACTTGCATCTAAATTATCAGAGCACGCATTAAACCTGAACCATACTTTTAATTTCGACAATCCTTCCATTCTTGCCACTGTCCCCAACCACACCAAACGTCTCATCTCAGAGTCCATTTACATAAATTTGACAGAGAATCCCGTCAATCATAAAGTTGATAAAGACTGCTTCTCCCTTACATATCAAAACATTTTGCACATAATAAAATCCACATAATACTTTTTTTTCACTTATTTCTGCATTTCAGAAGCCTATTTTCTTATTATATCTTTTATTCTTGTTTTTTCTAAATTCTCACATTTTTTATTTTTTCATTTAATTTATTTATTTATTTTTTTTTTTTAATTTTTATATTCACTATCCTCATTTATATTCATGTATCTATCTTTTAATTTATATTCATCTATTATCT
>NW_027109024.1:0-312 GCF_000696795.3 Halyomorpha halys
ACACGCCTGTAACACTCTAATTTAACTTAGATCAGATTTACTAAATGTATTATAATGTACAGTTGTAAATAGCAATAAATAAATATTAAAAAAAAGGACAAAATTAAGATAAGCCAAATGGAAGGAAATGTAAAAATCAGCAATGTAGGTTCTAGATAACAAAAAATAGTAATTTATCCTTCGTTATAGAATTTGTATCAGAAACTTTTTAATTTAATTACCTAGACATACAATGTTTTTTGTAAAAATATATTTGTGCTATATTAAATCTAAAGTAAGCTTCTACAGTTAATTAACAATATTTGAAAGAAT
>NW_027109024.1:3926-4877 GCF_000696795.3 Halyomorpha halys
CAAAATGTTAGAAACAAAAATTTATGGAACCACTAATTTATTTATTGTTATTTACAACTTTCTAAAAATATGTACAAGTAAATTTGCATTTAGTGATATAATGGCATGATACAAATATGTGGAGTATCGATCCATTGACAGAATTCCAATAAAATTTCTTGAGGAGAAGTTCACGAGGTCATCTTCTTTTCAGACGCCAAGGAGGATTATTAGGTAATGAAAGAGAAGTTTAGAGTTAAGGTTAGAAAAAAGTGGGTTTGGGTGGTTGGGAAGTTTATCATGAAAGGATTGGCATCTTGTTCTCGTCAAATCGGCAACATTGAGATCTCTAATGGGTGACATGATTTGTGACGTAATAAGTAGCATTAAGGATTTTACGAAGGATTATGAATAGTAAGGATTTAACACGGGAAGAATTCGATGGTTTCGTGGAGCCTCAAAGCTCAAATCCGAATGTCCAGAGTCCTTATTATTGTCATGTAGATCAGTATATTGTAATGGATTGGAAGGTTAGACTTTTTGTCTAGTAAATGTTGTAATAGTCGGTCTAAGAGCAGTTTCCCGTCTTTTCAATCTTGTATGAGGATTGCAAGTCAGTCGTTTGTCCCGATGTAGACCTGAGTAACGGATATGTTCGACAGGAATAAGTGGGTTTTTATTAAAGGATACTGTGAGGCAGGAGGTCTATCGGTTTACGACGGAAGGTAAATGTGATTTGGTGGAAATAATTGGAATTTATTTTAATCCACTAAATTCCAAGAAATCCCATCAAATTACCTTTACCCTTCGTCGTAAACCTACTGACTGCCATACAGTTTCATTTAATGATGTTACTCTTACCCCCGTCGAACAGATACGCTACATTGGACTACATTTGGACAAACGATTAACCTGGAATCCTCACACCAGACTGAAAAGACAGGAAACTGCACGTCGATTTCGACTATTACA
>NW_027109024.1:7607-8948 GCF_000696795.3 Halyomorpha halys
TTTTATATATAATCTTTTCAATTTCTTGATACTGGTATTTATTATTGAAATAAATAAATTATCCATAAAGACCTAAATGTTCCTTATGTAACCGATCAAGCCCGAACCCAATATTATTCCTTCCATAATAAACTCCCTAACCACCCTAACCCACTAGTTTCTAACCTTGCTTCCTCTTCCAATCCTGGCAATCCTCCGAGGCGCCTGATAAGAAGGTGGCCTTGTGACCTTATATTGTAAACTGTTTCGAGTTCTACTACTGGGTAGTTTCTCTACATCCTGTATCATATCATTATGTATTTTTTATACAGTTGTAAATATCAATAAAAATTAAATAACTAAATTGGTATCCAAGTTAAGTCTCAACACTCTTTATTATATCATCAACAGTCCAACGTTTCGGCCATCCTATATATAAAATAATATTGAACTGATCCAAAATGACCTGGAGGATGGTCGAATTGGCCGAAACGTTGGACTTTTGATGATATAATACCAATTAATTTATTTAAACAATAATATTCTGTGTCCAAATATCAAATAAACAGCAACTGTGTGATAATAAGCATAAGTCATTTTTCGATATCTAAATCAAAAACATTGGTTACTTTTTAAAAAATAAATAATAACACAATTTTTGTATTTTGTCAATATTTTACAGATTTATTTTGCTCGAGATGAACGAATTAATTCATTTTGTCCATAATCCACCTAACTAGCAACGGTATATTGTCACATTGCTACAATATCGGTGACTCTTGCATCCCATTGCAAAGTTTTCTAATTATTCATACAGTTAAATACAATTATGATTAATCATTAGATTCCTAGGATACGTATGAAGCACTCCTTACTCTCGCAATTTCAAGAAGACACACCTGCTATTATGGAAAAGTGACATCAGAACTAGAATATCCTTGAGATGTCGGTGTAACCTTTCTCGGACGAGACCTTGCCAGCAATTAGAACCCGCGTTACAACACGGCCAGGGTGGCCTTCTGCTTCCACATTATTCCGTATCGGTGCTCTGGGAAAGGCAGTCCACGTTTAGGCCCATTTCCACGCGACAGATATCTATCGTGCAAATAATGTCACAACGGAGAGACAGTATCACAGTTCTTGTCTACTTCCTGATAGTATACCTAACTTCGCTCAACAATTCAACATCGTAAATTTTTTAATGACGTTTTGTTTATTACTGCAGTGGAAATTCTATGCAACATATTAATATGATTTTATTCGCTAAAGAGAGGTGTACGTTAAGAAGACGTCAATATGAAAATAACAAAATGATATTAAGCTATGCTATACCTCAATCCAAGTCTGAAAAATTCAGTAAAA
>NW_027109025.1:0-588 GCF_000696795.3 Halyomorpha halys
TTAAATTAATAATCTTCTACTGGAAGAGTTTATAGATTTAATATGAATTTGGTGAATGACACTAATCTTCCTTGTTTAAGTGTAATAATTTATTTCATATACATCAACAACAACGTTTCGGGGATTCGGATATTATTATCTCCCATCTTCAGGTATTTGCTACATCGTCATGTTGCACCATTAATCAAAGATTTTGCAAGAATTTACTATTAATAGTATTCATATGGTCTTCATTCATACCTATATTATTATATTCTTAAATTAATCATCTTCTACTGGAATCTTAAAGCATATCTTCGATTTATGCTGCAACATGACTATGTAACAATAACCTAAAGATGGGAGATTTTTCCGAAACGTTGTTGTTGATGTATATGAAATAAATTATTACACTTAAAAAAGATTAGTATCATTCACCAAATTCATATTAAACCTATGTATTTGGAAAAAAAACAAAAAAAGTCTTCCGTTCTTATTATTCAACCGATTTTATGATTATAATTTTTAAAAAGAATGAGATTATCGTGTTTCTGTCTCGACCAAGGTGTTGTCAGATCAATAACAATGTTGCTAAATCGAAATGTATGA
>NW_027109025.1:2489-3244 GCF_000696795.3 Halyomorpha halys
AAAAAATATTTAAGAATAAAAAAAAAACAATATCAAAGCTGTAACAAAATTTATTATGGTGTTGATCCCTCACATATAAACTAACTAAGCTGTTTATTGTGCAGCCCGTCGTACACTGTGGCTAAGAGCTCTCCAATTAGAGTATTTTAATAAACTGAGTAATTGTTCTAGAGAGTTGGTCCGCTGGCCAAAATATTTTATTATAATTTCACTATAATTGTGATGTGTTGTTAAGAAATGAATAGTATCTTGCTTTTCTTCAGAGTTACATACCAGGTAGACATCGATACAATTATGTACACAGGGTTATACACAGTGCATACCAGGTAATCATCAATACAATTATGCACACAGGGTTATACACAGTACATACCAGGTAGTCATCGTAAAATCCTCAATGCTCCTTACTTTCTCACAAATAAAATCATACATAAAGACCTTAATGTTCCCCTATGAACCAGAAATCAGTCCTTCCATTATTAACTACATAACCACTCAAACCCCCTACTTTCTAACCTTGCATCCTCTTTCATTCCTGACAATTTTCCGAGGCGCCTGAAAAGAAGATGGCCACGAGACCAGCTAATGAAAAATGTGATTAGAGTGCCACCAATGGGTAGTTGCTCTACACGCCTGTAAAACTCCATTCTAGTTAACATCAAATTTACTGAATGTATTATGTAATATACAGTTGGATATTTCAATAAAGATATTTAAAAATATATATATTAACTAATACGGTTCTACAATTCCCA
>NW_027109025.1:5641-5930 GCF_000696795.3 Halyomorpha halys
TAGTATTTAGGAGTGTGTTTTAGGAGACGGGAAAAATAAAAATTCCATCGATTTTATAATAGCATGTGTACCTATCGATTTATTTTAACATTTCCGATTGTTAACATATTATGAACCCCATATACGTTTCTGGAGACGCAGAAACTGGAAATGCTATCGATTTATTTTAACTTTTCCGATTTATAAGATATAAGGGTCCCCATGTATGTTTTCAGAGATCCTGAGAGCGAAAATAGAATCAAATTTATGATTGGGCTCATAAAAATCGATTTATATGATATAAGAGTCC
>NW_027109026.1:0-1063 GCF_000696795.3 Halyomorpha halys
GTTGTGTCTTACCTTTTACTACCTTTGGTATTTTAAGGTTACCTGTTATATTTAATTTTGCATATGTGTTATCCATTCAGGAGCTATTTTGAGTCTATGTTTAGAAATATTAATAAATTATTAACAAAATAAACTGTGGGAAAATCAAATTTGTTGGGAATGAAAATAAGTATTTGGGTGTCACTCTGACTCATCACTGAATCACTCCTCTAAACTATCCCTAAATAGTTTATTTATTTAGTAAGAAATTTTTTCCTTCTGCAGATCACACATTATGTTATATAATTAAAAACTTATACTTGTCCTCAATTTTGGTTTACCCTTTCCATTTCCATTGTAACTTTTTCTAATTAAATTGAAACCATTTGTATTTCAGTTATAACCTTTTCCATGTTATTCAATGAAAGTTTTTCCATTTTAATTGTAACAAAATCAGACTTGAATTAATTAATAAAATTATAAAGAGAAGATGGTTAGGGGTGTGGTAAGCAAAAAAACACTAATAAACAAAAACGTATTTATTTTTTCAAATATTCAAGAATTTCAGGCCATAATCAGGGCTAAAAAGAAAAAAGAGATAACAACCATCACTCAGGGAAACATAAAAATAAAGGAAAATAATAAACAAACTAATTTGGAAATACACATAACAATGAATTAAGAAGGAACTAGTTGATTAATGACAATAGAAGATGAAATATAATATTATAGAAGTGAGAATTATGATAAATTAAAAAACAGAAAGTATTAAAGAAATAAACTTAAAAGAAAGGTGCGGAAGAAAAAGTAAATGATGAGTAATAGACTAGATTAATGAAAAACAATTTAAATCAACATAATGAAATGTATGAAAAAAAAACAATATATGATGTAATGGGCAAGAATGAAAAAAAAAAAGGGTATGTTACATTAAATAAAAAATGTACAGTTGCATAGATGAGGTAAAAAATAAGTATAGGGTCTGGAGAAAAAAAAAAAAAAAAAAGATAGAAAAAGAACGAACATGGAAGAAGAAATATGGAAAACACAAAAAGAAATATGTGCACAGAGTTTCTGACTATAA
>NW_027109027.1:0-303 GCF_000696795.3 Halyomorpha halys
TAATTATTTTAACATTTAAAAATATAGTTATGAATAAATATTAAAAATGAAAAAGTTTTATGTTCTGAAACGCTATCATTTATTGAAAATTAAGACTTGATAAATATGTGAGGAGAAATAACTTCACTTATTTTTTTTTATTTCTTTATATAGGGTTAGTGTTCAATACATGACAAACTTTTTTTTTTTTAGTTCTTTATTTTTTAAGCTTAAAAAAAAAATCTCTCGTAATTATTTTAACATTTAAAAATATAGTTATGAATAAATATTAAAAATGAAAAAGTTTTATGTTCTGAAACGCTA
>NW_027109027.1:353-4722 GCF_000696795.3 Halyomorpha halys
CTTAAAAAAAAATCTCTCGTAATTATTTTAACATTTAAAAATATAGTTATGAATAAATATTAAAAATGAAAAAGTTTTATGTTCTGAAACGCTAAAATTTATCATTTATTGAAAATTAAGACTTGATAATTATGTGAGGAGAAATAACTTCACTTATTTTTTTTATTTCTTTATATAGGGTTAGTGTTCAATATATGACAAACTTTTTTTTTTTAGTTCACCCGGACCATATTCCTTTCATTTTTTTTAAGTTCTACGTTATCTATATTATAATGTGGTACTAATATCTTGGGAATAATAGGTGACAAAATGCATTTAATGTATCAACATTTTAGAGTTCTACTACTGGGTAGTTTCTCTACATGCTGTATCATATCATTATGTCATTATGATCGAATTTACTTGTTGTATTTTTTATACAGTTGTAAATATCAATAAATAAATTTTAAAAAAATCTATCAACTTGTATAACAAAAATATTAATTATATATTATATTATACTATATTGTGTAAATTTATACACACAGTGAATATTGAAACACAAAGGCTATTGTAGTCCCTGAAGCCAGGGGTCGAGTGGGAAGCAGTTTAATTGACTCGATACATCGAACTGAGACAAAGCTTCCGGTATTAATCGATTCACTGGAGTATGATGGCCGCTCGTGGTTCAGTCATTACTTCACAATATTTAGTCATCTCGACAGGTTTAACTTCAACGAAAATATTTGGATTGTAAAAAGCGAAATAATACGATATTGTATATATTTAATTTTTTTTTTTTAATAAACATTTGATGAACAAACATAACAGTATTGTAAATCTCAGTTTATTAAACGAAATTTAAATTAACGAACTACATCAGTACTTTAAACGGAAGATCTTATTCCGAAATGTCAAAAGAATGTTTCAGTTACATATTTGTATATTGCATAACTTTTTTTATTTGAATATTATTGCTTCCACATAGTTTAAATAAATAAAATGGGCTTTTAATGTATTATAAATATATTTTGGCAACATAAAAAATTAAGAGATTATTTAACTAGCAAGTTTTCATAGATAATGTGTGAAAGATAGGTATATTTGCAAATATGGATAAATTAATAAGAAAACAAATAGTAACATAAGAAGGTAACATGTAATGTGTGTAATAGGTGGCCTTATGCATAAGAACTATAATTGAAAACGAGAAAAAAAAATTGAACTATTACAAACATGTAAATAATAAAAAAAATGAAATTAACATAATGACAAAAGCAAAGATACACAAGACATAATGATAATCATAAAAATATATAAGTAAAAACAATAAAAGAACAAAAATTCAAATCAATAAATGGGAAAAAATGACCTTAGGAAAGTAGGTTTTATCAAGACTAAAAGATTTTTTTTTTTAATGTCATTTTATTAATTTTTTTTCTGCGTTACTCTTTAATTACAAAAGTAATTGTTATAGGAAGATGCTAAAATATTATTTAGGTCTCTAAAATAAATGGCCTTGGCAGCCGTATCAACCATATACCGATTGAGGTAATCTTTCATTGAAATAATCTTACATTAGTAGTTGTTAATCCTGATTCAAAACTTTGTTTTTTGGAAGCTCCTATTTCGGAACATTATTTTTAAGCTTACTACAATTAAATAAAGATCAAATTAAACTGAGTTAGGAAACCGTTCTTGGTGAACAGTTTACTGGGTTGACCCAGGTCAGTGATCCCAACGGCATTACAATTCTTGCAATGTCCTTTTTATTATTAGTAATAAGTAATACGAAAATATAGAAGCGTTTTTGCAGTTTCGTAATACCTAGTATAGGACACATAACAGGAGGTCTAGAGGTGGACGGGGCAAGAGAAATTTGACATCAAGGTGAGCGACTAGCTTTCCAAGCGAACAATAGGGTTTCGAAAGGACACCTTACACGATAATAATTTTATAGATAGTGGTCTAATCGATATGTGGTCTGAACCTAACTTTTCGATTTCATTAGAAAAAACCTATAAAATAATTTTTTGGCATTTTTTGTATTTAAGTGTATTGCAACTTGAATTGATTGCGTTTAAGATATTATTTTACGAGATTACTGATTTAATATATTGATTGTTTGAAAGTAATTTATTTTATTACTGACACAAAATTCAATGATCAACTTTTTCTCTCAATTTTTTATATTATAAAACCTCCAACGTTTTGGCCCTTAGGCTATTTTCAAGGAGACAACCTTAACCAATGATGTCATAATTCATTAAATTGTATTTTTTGCAGGCTATTTGTCCATGTCTTATATAAACTTAATAATTTTAATAAAAAACTATTCCACAAAAATTGTTTCCTTAACCTCATTAACAATAAAATCTACATTCTAAGGGCCGAAACGTTGGAGGTTTTATAAAATAAAAAGTTGAGAGAAAAAGTCGATCATTGAAATTCGTGTAAATAATATTATTTTACTTTCAATTTAAATTTGTTTTTTATTTGTTCCCCCCTTCTATTTCTTATATTGTTATTATATAATTCATATATTCGTAGATATGGTGTGGATCTGTTTTTTAGTATTTCTGTAAGACAGAATGTGATATTGGACAATAAAATAAGTGATCACATATTGAGGTCTTGTTGGCAATGAAAACAGTCTTGAAAGCAATGATTTTTGAACCAATGATATATGGTTGTTCTGTTTTGATAGTTGAAAATCGGATTCAAAACAATATATAATAAAAAAAGATTTTTCATCGAATCTGTTTAAAAATGGTGTTTTAGAGTGGGATTGTTTTTTCTACTCCCTACATTATATCTCGAAGATAGCAGAGTTGACATAATGTAACCCTAGTCTGTAGTTTAATTGTTTTATTATTATAGTATCAATTAAGATTATTATTATTGGAGAAACACCTTCAGAGCAGATCGATTTTCGTGTTAGTATTTTTTTACATGTAATATTTCTTTCTATAAAAGTTTTGATCACGAAACTTGATAGAGACAAGATCTAGGACATTGACTGGACATGCGTTGCACGTTTCATATCTACGCATCAAATTTGATATCGATTCATCTCAGTAATTGGGTCACTGTGAGATCATATGGCAATATGTATCAGCTGAATAATTAACGACAAATAAATAATAAATAAAAAAAAAATATTCGTTTTATATCGCATTTTCTAATCATAGGAATTATCTAGGCACAGTGTGATTTCGTTTTCTAATTATTATGTTTAAAAACTATATATGCCTATTGTTATTATAAACTTAACAAATAACTAAATGGCATTAAAGAAAACAATAATTATAATAAAATGTATAAAGAACTGTCTAATTAGTTAAGTAAGAAGATAAAAAATTCGTCGTTTTTTTTTTTTTTCTGGCAGAAAAAACATAGATGTCATGTAAAAATACAATTATAAATATAAGACATTATCTAATATTGCACAATAAAATAAACGATGTGACATATATAAGTCTTATTGGGACTGCAAAGAGACTTGAAAGCCATGTTTTTTGAACCGATGATAAATGGCTTTTTGATAATTGAAAATCGGATTAAAAACAATATATAATAATAAAAAAAGATTTTACATTGAGTCTGTTTCAAAAACGATGTTTTTTCTACTCCCTACATTATGTCTCGAAAATAGCAGAGTTGACACAACGTAACCCTCGTCTACAGTGTAATTTGTGAAATACATTTAAAAAAAAAGTCTCAATATAGGAAACCTAAAAAATGGCCGTAATATGTTAAATATTTTACGAGCTATCAAAAATTTACAATACATACGACAAGACATTGTTCGTCCTCAAAAACATTTGTCTTCCTGAATAAATTCTAAGAACTATCTAATAAAAGTGATAAACATTCAAAATATTCTACAGCGTGTAATACACTTTGGCTATTTTGGTTAATTTATTCTACTTCACCGTCTTAAAGATTCGCCTTGTAGTTACAGATAAATATACGACAGGTGACTTGTAAATATGTTATTGAACTAAATATACAGTACAGACACTTGAGGATCGCTTTGCAAGATAAGTGCCCCCAACCTACAATTACAGTTACACTTGTTAGTATTATAAAGAGAGGAGGCGACATTTAAAGTTTAAATGTTCGAATAGTGGCGGGCGAGTAGGTTTACTTCAGTGGCGTGCCCACTCTTAAACTGTCTCTAATTAAAACTATTAACCTTTCCTTAATTGTATAATTCTACTGGAAGACCTCTCTGTTCTCAACTCACGCACGGTAGTCTGAAAAGAATACACATCAGATTATCGGTTCTCAACTATCACTTTGAACAGTCCTGATGAAGGCCTGCAAAGTGGGGCGAAACGTCGGGCATTATCTTCATATTTTAAGCTATACGTCAACTGTCTATATA
>NW_027109028.1:0-2346 GCF_000696795.3 Halyomorpha halys
TATAAGGAAAAATATAGACGCATTGTAAATATTCTTAGCCATATTATCTAATTAAAACACTTATATCAGACAGGAAATACTATTGCCATATTTATAAAAACATAATATTATCACTTTAAAATTCACATTAATACGAGTACTGTAAATTTTTTTATAATTATAATTAAGACGAAACCTTAAAAAAATTAAAAATATTATAAGGTTTATAATTCAATAATTACATATTTCAAGTCATATTTTCTAATTTTTAAAAAAATAACATAAGTTTTACCATAATTATTGCAGCATTAATTTTAATCTGATTATTTATTATTTTATTATTATTGTTTTTTTTATCTTCATTCAATGTTATATTTTTGCCAGTAAATGTTGTGATTCAAGAAACTGAAACACTGATTCTATTGTTTTATCATCGTCTCCGAGGGTTTTTGAAATATCAGGGTTTAGTCCTAAGCTATTGAGGTGTGGTGTGAAATATGGGCACTGTTGGAAAATATCGCTTATCGTCAGATTATTGCTGCAATACTGGCAGTTCGGAAGCGTTTCTTTTGAAATAAGATAGGAGTGGGTGAGCCTCCTGTGACCTATTCTCAGCCTGGTCAGTACAACCTCCTCTCTACGGCATTTGCGACTGGAAGTACCCCATGGCTTTGTGTGTATTGGTTCTCACTACAGTTAGAACGTTTTATGTTATTTAAACGTATCTAATAAAACAGTAAAAACATTTTATTTGTGTCCACCACCCCCACGTTCAACAGTGGGGCGGTTGACAGTATTAAAATATGTTACTTTTGAAAATAATGTTAAAGTAAAGTGTATTAAGAAATTTTTTTTTTATAATATCTTTATTGAAATTTACAACTGTATATTATATAATACATTCAGTGAATTTGCCTTAGTTAAAATGGAGTGTTACAGGCGTGTAGAGCAACTACCCATTGGTAGCACTCTAATGACATTTCACATTAGTAGGTCTCGTGGCCATCTGGCGCCTCGGAGGATTGTCAGGAATGGAAGAGGACGCAAGATTAGAAACTAGGGGGTTTGTGTGGTTTGGGAGTTTGCATGGAAGGAGCGATATCGGGGTCGGGCAAGATCGGTTACAAAGGGAACATTAAGGTCTTTATGTATGATTTTATTTGTGACAAAGTAAGGAGCACTGAGGATTTTACGAAGAATTTTGGATTGTAAGGATTGGAAAGGAGAGGAATTCAAAGGTTTAGCGGAGCACAAGAAATATTTCAAAAACAAACTTAAAATGATATTATACATAATTAAAAAAATAAAAATTTATGCAATATAAAAAAGAAGAAATTAAATTAAAAAATTGGATACAATAAATATAATATGGTGAAGAAAATAAAACATTTTCTATTAAATGATAAAACCCAAGTGCTACGAAGATGGAACAAGTACTTTAATCACTTGCTCAATGAAAATCGGGTAAAAAAAGCTCAACGGGGAGAAATTAACCTTAGTCGAATCCCGGAAGATGACCTTGAGCTCCCAGAAGAAGAGGAACTGTGTGAGGCTATTGATAAGCTCAAGAACAACAAAGCACCAGGCTTTGACAAACTTTCTGCCGAGCTATTTAAGAAACGGGAAGATCAGCTTTTCCAAGCATTACAAAATCTTTTTGTTGTGGTTTGGACAGAAGAAATCATTCCGCAAGCATGGAGTAAGACATTCTTATGTTCAAGGGAAATCTTCTTGAATGTAATAATTATCGAGGCATATCTCTACTGCCGTGTGCCTACAAGATATTCTCAATTATACTTAATTTATTAGATTACTACCGCATATAGAGTCCTGGGGAAGTCAACAACAGACCAAATTTTTGCCTACGAACCATTCTTGAGCGCGGAAGAGAATACCAAATACGAACGCATCATCTATTCGTTGATTTTAGATCTGTCTATGACAATATTCAACGTGAGGCTCTGCATCAAGCAATGAAAAACTTACAATGAGCAATACTGAATGAATGGTACAGATTCAGGGAAATCTGTCTGAGGGATTCAACTCTCAAAATGGCGTCCGACAGGGAGATTCCCTAGCCTGTCTGCTATTCAATATTGGTCTGGAAAATGTTATTAGAGAATCAAAGGTTCAGAACATTGGAACCATTTTTAATCATATGGTACAAATCCTGGGATATGCAGATGATATTGTCATTATTGGGAGATCAAAAGCTGTTGTGGAAGAGACCTTTTTTACCCTTGATGAAGCTACCAAGAAGCTGGAACTTGATGTTAACACCAACAAAACCAAATATATGATAGCTGGTCAAGAAAGAGGTTTTAACGAAGAATTTGTCCGAATTGGTCATTACTCTTTCGAACAAGT
>NW_027109028.1:4291-4539 GCF_000696795.3 Halyomorpha halys
ACAAAACCATATTTATTTATTTTATGCCGACGTTTCGACCTGAGTTTCAGGTCTTCATCAGGGGTTGTGGCTTAGAGGGAAGATTGGTAACGACTAAGATATATTTACCAATTTCTTTCATAGTCATAACTCAAAAACACCGATTTTTGAGTTGTGCCACTTTAGAAATACTAGTGCGATATGGATATAAAGTGCAGATTAAATATATGAAAATAAAATAACAGGATGGAAAGTAAGATATAAAGAAG
>NW_027109028.1:4589-5008 GCF_000696795.3 Halyomorpha halys
GTTAACACCAACAAAACCAAATATATGATAGCTGGTCAAGAAAGAGGTTTTAACGAAGAATTTGTCCGAATTGGTCATTACTCTTTCGAACAAGTAGAGGAGTTTGTGTACCTCGGATCACAAGTTAATACCACCAATGACGTTTCGGATTGAGGAGGCCAAGACCGAGTAATGGGTTGTTGCGCCGATTGAAGAAGAAGAAGAAAATAAAATATACAAGATAAATATAGGTACAAAAGTGTATAAATTATATAATAGAAATATTAATATAAGGTACTGAATGTAAGTAAGGTAGAGGTAACATATCGCACTAGTATTTCTAAAGTGACACTCTTGCCTATGGAGGGGGAATAGCATTAAGGCAGCAAGAGTGACACAAGTGCCCTCTGGCGGACAAGCTCTGAAGCTAGATTGATACA
>NW_027109029.1:0-1030 GCF_000696795.3 Halyomorpha halys
GCCTAAAAGTGGAAAACGTGAGTCCTTTATCATTCTAGCTATGGATTGAGACCAGGGTAAACGGTTAGAAGTTGCAAAGAATCAGGACTTTTTGATTAATTTCATCATTATCCCTTATCATGTTATTCGATGTTTAAACATCGAGTAAATAGGTAAATTTTTATTTTTAAATTATTAACAAGTTGACTGCTCACTAGGAGATAAATCGTAGTTTGCGTCTTTACCCTCGACACCGACTGCGAGTTATCTCATGGTTATTTGTGCAAATATGATGAAATCCATACATATTGTGAAGTATGAAAAATTATTATACCTAACAAGATTGTATATACAACCGGTAGTTGTATGAACGGGAACTACAAGGCATGGTGTTGTTGGCAGACAACATATTAATTACAATCTCGAAGTAACTTACTTTTCGTTCATAAAAAAGTTCTAAAATTTCATTCAGGAAAAAATGTACAAGCTTCAGTAAAAACACTAATTTCTTTTTTTATTCTTACCTAGCATCCGAATTATAGGCTTTCTCGACTGGGAATGCCTTTTTCTTGAATGCACTGATCCTTCAGTTCCAAGTGAGTAGTCGCTTCTATCCCTTAGTTTCATTGCAATTTTAGTGTACAGGATAACTATAATAATGATAGGAATGATAAGAAACAGTAGGGTACTAAGTTCATAAATCGGCAACCATTCAGGAATGTTTCCTTCTAACATAGCACAAAAAGCAGTTTCCTCAAGTATGTTTCCCGAGTATGGGGGGTAATCGATGTAGTTGACAGTGGTGTAGACTGCGAAGGGGAGCGCACAGAGAAGGGCTACTAGCCAAGCTGCCATGATGATCTTGAGGACTCTTGCCAAGCTGGACATGGTGTACGAGTACAGAGGATGACAAATGGCTATATATCGCTCCGTCGTAAAGGCCACTATAGTCAGCACTGATGTGTAAGATGTCCTAAAAACATACAGAAAGCATTGTGAAAAAAAAAAAAAAATTAGACCTATCATCAACAGTCTTATGATTAGTTAAATA
>NW_027109029.1:2019-2360 GCF_000696795.3 Halyomorpha halys
TCTTATTCCTTCTTCTCTTTTTTGACATTTTGCTTTCGCCAATACTTAACTGGTGCCGAAACCCGGGATTTTAAATACCGGAGTAATATTTACTTATTTATAGTTATTCCTTCTTCTCTTTTTTGACATTTTGCTTTCGCCAATACTTAACTGGTACCGAAACCCGGGATTTTAAATACCGGAGTAATATTTACTTTAAAGAAGATTTTTTTTTATCGTATTTTTCTCAGCTTTCGATTTTTTTTTCTATTCTTTCTTAAAAAAATAATGGCTGCTAATGGCAACGGTATCGTTAGACAAGCAGTCTTGAACTTAGAAGCTTTAAAATGGGGTTCAAAACC
>NW_027109029.1:3357-3705 GCF_000696795.3 Halyomorpha halys
TAAGTAACGGATCTGTTCGACAGGAATAAGTGGGGTATTATTAAAGGAAAAATATAGTTTTAAATTATTTATTTATTGGCGACGGTTCGATCCCATTTAAAACCAACGGTTAAATTAAAACGGTTCGAACCCAACACAAGTCTTCAACAGGGCTGATGTAACGGGTAGAAATATAAACAAAAGGAACTGACCGCACATCACGTCAGCTCCCATGAAGAACTAAATCTGGGACGAAACGTCGGCAATAAATAAATAGTTATAAAATATTTTAATTTTAATCGTATCAGCCTGATTAATTGACCTAAAGAGTCTCATAATCGTTTCCTCTTCACGCATATTAGAGGAATA
>NW_027109029.1:9745-12177 GCF_000696795.3 Halyomorpha halys
CCCCTATATATTTCCTCATTGTAATTTCTCCTATATCCCCCCTGTTGCGTTATTTTGGGTCCGTGAATCCTTCTCAGAATTTTCCTTTCAATCTTCAGGACCCTATCCAGGCTCGGAAGGCTGACTGTTTCCATACCAAACAGCATCACTGCCCTTACTACTGTACTGTAGTGTCTTGTATTGGAGGACAAATTTTTCTTGTTGTTGACGTTTCTGGTGGCCAAGTCCAATCTTTCCCGTTTGGCTATTCTTTCTTCTATGGATGCCCTATCCGAACCGTTGCTGCACATTTTCTACTAATACATTTGATTTATCATTAATACATCGTCGTTTCATACTTTCTGATCCATTTTTAAACTTTATGTTAATTATTGATGGTTAATCAAGTGCATTTCATGAAACTTTTTAAAAAGTCTAAGAACTAATTTAAATTTAAAGGTGCAGTCAGATGACCATAGAGTAAGGATATCCGAATCCTCTTTAATTACTTAAATGATAAAGAAAAATATCCAACTATATAAAGAAGTCATTGCGTCATTTTTTCACATTACAATGTTGGATTTCCTGAATTACGTTATTCAGTTAACTACAGTCTAGTAATTCATCTATTAAGTCTATTACCAATTCTGGACATAGTTAATTTCAGAAAAAAAAGAGTAACTGTAGTAGCATGAGCGGAATATCAACCAGTTTATTTTGATTATGAATGTTGCATTATTATTTAATTAATAACAATGCACTTGGATATTATCCGTTGGCAATGGACTAGATAACTGAATTATTAAACTATAGTTGACGGAATGACTTCTTTATAATTTGATATTTTCTTTATATCATTTAAGTTATTGTTATTAAAGAGGTTTCGGATAATATTCTTACTCTATGGTCATCTGATTGCATCTTTATAACGAAAATTTTTTAAAAAGACAACTGATCAACTATAGCTAAACTAAGCTTCACTCATTAAATTTTGGGGAATAACTTGGAAAGGATAAATTAAAATAAGTTTCAGAAGAAATGAAAATGATAAAGAGAGACGAGAATTTCTTGCAAAAAATAATATGTCTTTCTTTGACAACTATTTTTATATTGATATTCATCGAAATACCATATATAAGCCATAGAAACAAGGTAAGATTGTAATTTTTGTAGATATTTATGGATCTCTTTTTTAATTAAATTTTTTTTCAAGCATTGTTTAATTGGTCCCAAATGACACTGAATTTTCTCTACTCTATTGAGAAATTTAAGATAAAAAAAAATAAATGTTTTTTTGTCCTATTGTATAACATTCTGAATGAACCTATGGACGGTAGTCATTGTGCCAAATAAAAAGACACCTTTGATTTTGGAAATTTTTTAACTTTAAATTTTACAAATATTACGAACGGTGGTATTAATTATTATGAGTAGGTAATAATTACTTCACATCAAAAAATATATAATTAAATTTGTTTAGTCCACAGCAGTGTGATTTTTTTACGTTTCGGGGTTATAAGATAGGTTATAAGACATTAATTAGGTGGAAGACACCAGAAACCGCTTGAATTGGGGTTACCTAGCTGGGACAGGGACAACCAGACCTGATAGGGCTAATCCATTAGACTTTGGACCAGTAGACTTGGCAGTTAACACTCACTCAGCTACAAGCGCTTGAAGAGACATCATGACAGGTTAGAAGCAGGTAGCGAGTGTGAAAATGGGGGCACCCAGCCTGGAAGTCAGCATTCATCTCAGCAGCGGCAACACATACAAGTGACCCATCTTAATATGGGGATCTACTCGCTCAGACAGTGACTCCTCATCATCAACCCTTCGATCTTTCCTATCTTCTAAATTCATTTAACATTATTAATAATATTATATCCTCTTTGGCTCACCAATAAACCACTATGAACAATTATTATTATAGACTATATCCTTTAGTTCTGTAATGCTGTGCAAAACAGCATATACGATCTACACCTAGACCCCTTACTGGTGAAGTTAGGAACACCGGACAATGGACTCAGTCAGTGCCTGTCATTGGAAGTGTAAGGTTGTTACGGTCTGCACCTCACTAGTCAACTGTCTTGCTGCTGACGTCACCAACATCATATAATCCGTATTATATATATATATTTATCAATAAAGAGGATTTGAAAATAAAAATAAAAAAGTCACCAACGGTTTTTGAAAACTGCAGAGTCATTGTCACGTGGTTTTTTAGCTTCCCCTCACTATGTGAGGGCGCGTGAGTAAGCAGTTTCTCTTTAAAGTTTTTTTAAATCTATAATTTAAATCCTAGTTTCTAATACCAAATATTAAGTTTATCTTTTATTTAAGTTTAAGTTTATTAAGTTTTTATTTTATTTTTCTAACATGACGAATCCAACTGCAATGGTTGTAGATCACAATACAGACAAAACAAAACAGACATCTCCCAACCCCCC
>NW_027109029.1:14208-14511 GCF_000696795.3 Halyomorpha halys
CTCACAAGACATATAACATCCCTTATGTCGCAGTGGAAAACGTCCCTATGGCATGAACAACTACGCCGCACACACTACGATCCCCAAAACTTCTGGAAACTAGTCCAAAGTCATAACACCAAATCGAAATAGAAACTCCATCGAGGTGATGAGCTCCTCACTCCCGCAGATCAGGCAGACGTTCTGTCTGACCACTACCTATAACGTGATAATGCACGCACCATCTCTGTATACCACCACCAACCCCAGACCGAAAACACACAAAACACCATTTTCTCAACATATAAAGACCTGACTGCAACA
>NW_027109030.1:0-758 GCF_000696795.3 Halyomorpha halys
ATGGTAGTGAATTTGTTGTGGATAATCTTATATAAGAATAATTAAATATTAATGATTTTAAATTTTAAAAAATAGGCTTTTAACTTATAATAAAGAAAATGACCTGGGGAGAATAGCCTGCAAAAATAACTTTAAATTAATGTGAGGAAGAAATTATAATTGAAGATGTCCTTGAGGATGGCTACAGTGGCCGAAACGTTGGACTGGTGAAAAATAAATGTGTTGAGACAAAAAAAGGATACAAATTTTTGATTTATTTAATAAATAATTACCTTGTCTCAAGAAATTGAAATAATATAATTAAATTAATTTTTTTTTCAAGTAAATACTAATTGTAATAACTAATAAAGTATTGATATGATTATATATAATTTTCTTAAAATTTTGGTTTCACTTGGCTTTTCCATGCTGAAGTGTCACAACTTAAATGACTATGATATAATATACATAGTTGACCGTATAACTTTTTTTTTTTTTAATAATTTATTTATTGATATTTACAACTGTATACATATATACACATCAAGTAAATTTGCTCTAAGTGATATTATGAAATAATAAAAACATGTGGAGAATCTACCCATTGATAGAACTCCAAAAACATTTCTAAAGAAGATCTCGAGGCCATCTTCTTTTCAGACGTCTAGAAGGATTATTAGGTAGTGAAGGAGAAGCCAGGTTAGAAACAAGTGGATTTGGGTGGTTGAGAAGTTTATTATGGAAGGAACGGTTTCTGGTTCTGGCCAAATCGGCAACAT
>NW_027109030.1:3118-3565 GCF_000696795.3 Halyomorpha halys
TTTTTTCGAAAGGTGGTAAAAACGAATATCAACTTTGTTTCACTCCACAAAAATCTTTTACCACGCTTTTTATAGTAAGTTCGTCTGATTTTTTTCAATATTTTGAAAATTATGAGGCCCTGAGAGGGTTATTATTTAAAAACTATTAATATTCTAGGTAATGTATACATGAAAATACCTTAAAGATTAAGAAAAAATTACCGGAATCGAGCCAGTATTAAGGATGAATAGAGTGAAGTTAACCGTTATCAATCACCTTACCGTCTTATGTATAAAAGGGACTACTAGTCGAATCTTTGTCTACAATAAACTTTCGAATTAATGGACTTTGTTTCACTCCTAAAAAATATTCAGGTCAATCAGTCTCAGTTGTTTGAATATATTACTAATATTGAAGCACAGTGAGGGGTACTATTCAAAAACTATTAATGTTACTTATTAATATTA
>NW_027109031.1:0-1405 GCF_000696795.3 Halyomorpha halys
TAATTATACATAGTTTTCATTAAAGTAATAAAAAATTGGGGTGAGATAACCGCATTTTTTTCTTCTCGGCTCTTGTACTATTAGAATATCTTTTGAGTAGGCGTTCTCAAGTCTCAGGTTAGTCGGGTTAAGGTGTCTTGATATTGTTTTTGGACGGCAATGCAAGGTGTCTTCCTTTTCCATAGAATCAGAAAAAAAAAATCCTATAGCGTTGATTTTAAGATACTAATCTAACGATTTTAATATTCCCTCCCAAAATAGAGGGGATCCAACAATAGTTTAAACACCTTATCGAATTCCTTAATCATTTCTATTCCTGGTTTTCTTCAAACTCCACTCATCCAATCGCCTTTATGACTAATACGCCGTTTCCATGTAAAAAAATATTCATTATTACAAACAACAATAGTTCACTGCTAATTTTAATAATGATTACATTTGTCGAATCCATAAATGGCAAGTATCAGGATAATATTCGAGTAGAAACAAAATATAATGAAATGAAAAAATGTTACAATTCCTTATTAATTAAAATTCGGTCTTATGATCAATATTAAAAAAAATAAAATAAAAATATTGTATTTTCCCACAAAATAATAAACGTTTGCACTATACCAAAGATCGTCAGAGGAATGTGGAGTTGCATTTCATATCCGTTTTATTACATTTAGAACACTTTTTGGGGAGGGGGGGGGGGTGTTTCGTGAATGTTTAGTACATACATTATATGATCGAACGTATGTGAATAAGAAGGATAGGGTCAGGGCTGCGGTCAAGAAAGTGATATTATTATATATATATATATTGTGATATTATTGATTAAGTGTTGTATACATGGTATAATTTTAAGAATTTGTTGTAGATACCTGATAATGGTGTGATAACCCTATAACGTTGTTATTCTTTATTAATGATATAAAATATATTATTAAAATAAGGAAGGGTACACACTCAATGCAAGAAGTATTATGCATCACATTCTTGCATGAAGATTCATAAATGTAGACATTAGATTTATATTACATATAAAAAATTTTACAGATATATACATTAAAAATAAGATGAAAAAAAAAACTGGAAAACAAAATATAAAAGACAAAACAAAAATAAGAAAGAAAAAAACAAAGTATTGCGGAAAATGGATACACGGAATAAATGACACATAGCATAATTATTCAAACACTGAACCAACGGGTAAACGTCCGAGGGGTAGACTAAAACGTAGATGGGAGGATTCCATTAAAACGGATTTAGTAGAATTGGGTTTAGAGGGGTATCGAAGATTGTAGGCAGAGAGCGTTCAGTGGTATCGGCATCGAAACTTTGGGTTCGTTAAGCCTTATTATTATTATAGCATACTTATCAATCATAATTCATTAGATAACTATTAATACATTTATATATA
>NW_027109032.1:0-4774 GCF_000696795.3 Halyomorpha halys
CAACAAATCAACAAATTGGTCAAACCAAATCAAATACAAGGCCCAGTCAACCTTAATAGACCATTGTCTATATATATATATATATATATATATATATATAGCACTCAGGAGTGAGTTGTTGAAAGAAAGTGTATTTCATGGAGAAGTGATTTAAAAATGTGAATGGTTTCAAAGGTCCGAAGGTGGTAAGATGGCAGACTGAGATGGGACCATTGGGGTTTTAAAGGTTTCAACATGGATATCAAGATCCAGTTAGGACATTCCCGTGAAACGTACCAGGCCCTGCATTTTAAGTTGTGACCCTTCCAAATATCTGTTGCCAATGTCCTGTCTCATACCAACGAGAAAACGGTGTTGCATCTAAAATACCAGTTTGTGTACGATCAGTATTAGATACCGGCGATTAAAAAAATTGGTAGTTTATGGAAAAGTTAAAGTGAAGAGCTGTTATTTCATTAAAGTCAATACAAAGTAGGTAGGCTTCACCGATTTTGTACATTGAAAGACTTTCTCGATAATATTATAGTTTTAATAGGAATAAACATGTTTCCCTAATATCACTTATACTTTGAATATATTAGGAAGGCAGTAATGAAAGTCCTTACAATGTTATCCTAGTTTAAATTTATTTCAATAAAACTCTAATCTAAACATAGCAAATAAATTATAATTGTATAAAGCTGGTATAAGAGCTATTTACTTAGGCATGCAAAATATATAGTTTCGTGAGTAAAACTAACAACAAAAAGCTACATATGTCCTCTCTCATAACAAATTACTTTTCATGCAAAATTCAATACCATAACTAAACTTCAATCTCTGTCCAATGTAATTTAAATTGGTTTATAATTTAACTTCTCAAGTAAGTTTTAATTATTAATATTGATTAAAATAATTTGAATGAAATCTGGAAATAAAAGATTATAATGAGAACTTACCTGAGTGCTTCAAGGGCTTCATCAGAAGATTGAAAAGTTCTTTCAAACTGCTCTAATCCCCACAGCTTGTAATATAGAGCTGCATTGAATACGAGCAGAAGGAACAAGACACAGAATATTGCCCAAGCCAAAGTATCGGTCTGATTGGAGGGAGGAGGCTATAACAAGGACAATTAACTTGTAGCAAGTATTTTGTTTTCATACAGGCTCTGAAATCACTAAATTATGAACCAGACATAGTTTCTTAATACATTTTTTTATTGTTTGTATCATGAATAGGATCAAATTAAAGAATGTTGATAATTCAAAGGTATTGGAATATAAACAATAGGTATTGTTTTATAACCTCATAAGTAAAGTATAAAGTATAAGTAAAAGTAGTATTAAATAAAGTATTCGGACCGAAAAAGGATGAGTCAATGGGAGAATTTAGAAAGCTACACAACGCTGAATTGAGGGAACCGCACCCAGTAAGTATAATTGACGTTATAGCATTGTGGCGAATAAGATGGGGGTGTAAGGTTGTGGGACTTAGTAACAAACAGATCCCTAAAACGTTAATAAACTCTGAAACAAGGGGTAGACCATCTAAATGTAAATGGGAAGATTGCGTTCCCAAGACTGATTTGGTGGATTTGAGTTTGGAGGGGTGTCACTGGATGGATGTGTATAGGAAAGGTTTAGTGGTATTGGGATCGAGCCTTCAGGTACGCTAACCCATTATTATTTATTTCCTCATTAACTGAGTTTTTATTTTGTAATTTTGCCTGTGATATAAGTTATACTTAAAGTGACTTCAAATGGGCTCTTAATTAATAAGCTGTTATTTTTACAGTTTTTTTTTTTTCATTTTAACAGCTTGTAACTGTTACTAATGTTAATGAATAACAGATATTAAAATAGCATGTTCTGTCATATTTCTGATAATGCAGCTATTACCTAAACTAATAAAAAACATTGCTCAATAATAAAACAAATGACCATTATGTTATTATTAAGAAATCCACAACAAACTTTGTCTCATTTTCCTTATTAATAACTCAAACAGTTGATTAGAGTAAATTTATACAGATACATTGAGTAAACAAATCATTATCTTTGAAAGGAATATGGTCCGGGTGCGGTCAAAAAAACTCAAATAGTAGAATTATACTATTTTAATGAGCCAACGTTTCGCCCCACGTTGCAGGGCTTCGTCAGGGCTAAAAAAGATACAAACACATAGTTACATAAGGAAAACAAAAACATAAGTTTAAAATAACAGGGGTATAAAATGTAAAAAAAGTAAGATATAATAAGAAAAATTAAAGGTAGTAAATAGTAAATGTAAAGGGTAATAGTAACAAATAGATAAGAAAAGAAATATTAAAGAAAAAAACACATTTTACATCTCTTTTTTTGTATTTTCTTTAATATTTCTTTTCTTATCTATTTGTTACTATTACCCTTTACATTTACTATTTACTACCTTTAATTTTTCTTATTATATCTTACTTTTTTTACATTTTATACCCCTGTTATTTTAAACTTATGTTTTTGTTTTCCTTATGTAACTATGTGTTTGTATCTTTTTTAGCCCTGACGAAGCCCTGCAACGTGGGGCGAAACGTTGGCTCATTAAAATAGTATAATTCTACTATTTGAGTTTTTTTGACCGCACCCGGACCATATTCCTTTCATCTTTACACACGGTCAATCAATAATCTTCCAAATCATTATCTTATTTATTATAATTTTAGCAGGTATCATACTATTATTATTATGTAATTATTAACCATAGATTTTCGTGGTAAAATATCATAAATCAAGAATTAGTAATAAAACAAAATATAAGATTATTTCATCCTTATTATTCAATATTCTGTCATGATAAATTGGTGAAAGTTGATATAGCCTATTTTGATTTTATCAATGCAAATTACCCCTATCCGGTGATAAAGTTGAGCAGAATACAGTTAATTCTATGTATTTACAAATGTATGTATGTATGCATGTATGAAAGTATATATGTATATGTATAAAATCATAAATAAAAATCAACAAGAATTGTTTAACTAAAAGGGTCCAAGATCAGGGCTGCCATCAGCTGAGACCAGACCCAGAGCAAAAAATGGAGCGTAGACCCTCTCAATATTTCACATGTTTTATTTATGTCAATAATATCTATATATGGATTAAGTTTTACTGTAATTCTATATAATTTGATAATATATTATGATTTATAAATTGATCTATACAGCTAGAGTATGATACAAGTATGTGATGTTATTTATTGTAGATTTCTTAGTGAACCAGGCTTCATCAAGAGCCTCAGCACAGGGGATAATAGGCCTGTATTTATAATACATGTAAGTCTGCTTTTAGAGAGGAATCTTAATGGAAGTAACTTGAGGAAAAACTACGTTTTGGTGGCATTCCAATGACATTCCTACCAGTCATTAGACTATAATCTTTTCAGATCGTTAGAAAGAACATCAGGAGTATTTGGAAGCAAGATAATGAACTAGTAACTTGTTTGAATATGAAATGTGCTTTTATAATAGACTGTTCACAATATGAACTGTTTGAGGTAATCAGGAATTAAAAATGTTAAAACTTTCAAAATGAACGAACAGGTTCTTATTATTTCGGCTTTGAACGAGAATTTCATTGTCGAGTCAATATGAAACCCCAGATGATGACTCTATTGTACTGGGTAAGCAGAAAATTATTACAATACACATAAAACAGGATATTGTAGGTTTACAACAAATGTTTAAAGAAATCAAATTTAAAGGGATAACTATAGCAGATTCTTCTTAGCTTCAAATTTTTAAACTTTGAGCTACTGAAAACAATTATTCAAATTTACAAAACATTAAACCAATGGATGGCAAATTAAAAAAAAAATTGACTACACTAAATTAGCACTTTTTATGCCTTCTTCTACAGTCAAAACTTATGCATAGTGTTGCAAAAAATTACCTGAGGAAGTACTAGTGGCTGGATTAGAGGTTCTTCTGCAATAGTTGGAGGCAACGGAAGTGGTTTATTCTGCCTTCTGCGACCCACCTTCCTCTTTGAACCAACTACACCAGAGGCCATAGCTTTGCGAGTCCTGTCACACTCTTCCTCAAGAGCTTTAACAAGTGAGTTGAAATATTCCTCTATTCCCAGCCAACAGTTTTTTTCTATATAATCTAGAAATAAAATAAAAATTAAATTTAATAGCAGATCAATCATAGTAGTTTGACAAATCATGACACTAAATAGCAGGAATGTAAGGAAAGAGTATCTACAGCTAAGTACTCGTGTAATATTGCTCTTAACATCTGAATCTCTAATTGAGACACAACGGTTATAACTTATGCTGTTATTTGTTTTAAGTTGTATTTATTTTAATAAAATAATTCATAAATTTAAATAGTTTCAATAAATATATTCTCAGGCAAAATATAACTACATATGCAATCAAAAATGAAAACTCACTTTTAACAAGCCCCCAAACAGATTTTCTATACTTGATTTGGCAATACACAGCCAGAGTAGAAGTACCAGGATCCTTTCCTCTTGTAAGGCAATAATGGGTTGAAATGTAAAAAGCATCAGCATACGGGATTCCAGCGTTACAAGCTTCAATCTCAATAGCATAAATCTCTCCTGGTTTACTACATGGCAACATTTTCTGTAAACATAATAAGGTAATCATCATTATCACATTGGTTATTGTAACAAAAAATCAGAAAGAATTACTGAAAACTTGAGTTACAAAGGAATTTTCCATAATCCATTTTTATTTTCAAAAATTTTGATGATTAGAATAAAATTTACCGAGCTCAATATATAATATATATATA
>NW_027109033.1:0-5373 GCF_000696795.3 Halyomorpha halys
AAACCCCCCCCCATAGATCACGTGACTAGTGGTTAAGGTAGGTTCGAGGCTAGGGTCCAAAGTCCAAAATGACTCATTGACCAGTGGTTAAGGCCGGTTCGAGGCTAGAGTCCAAAGTCCAAGGACACGTGGTTAAGGCTGGTTTGAGGCTAGGGTCCAAAGTCCAATTTGACTCATTTACTGCGCCAGAATCGGCTTATTACCCCTACTTCAACTAATAATAGAACTGTGAAAATAAAGTAACAAAAAATTTTATTCAGTGAGATGTAAGACCATTGGTCACTTTTATAGATTAATTTTATTAAAAGATACTTAATTTTAAAATACTTCAAGTTATATTTATTTTTAATAAATGTAAATATTTATGCAATATGATACCTCTTTAATTTCCAAGCATGAAGCCCATTCTTGCATTGTAATCCTGTGATTTCCATCAGCATCACATCTATCCAAAAATGGAGCAATACAATGTTCTAGAGCGACAAGAGGAGCTCGAATTGGGAATATTTCATGTCGAGATATTGTCCTGCAAAAATAACATAACCTGTAGTATTTGTTTCAATATATAATTTTCTTTAAAATATTAAGGAACTAATTTTATCATTTACAAAATATCAAGAATCGAACAATGAGCAAGATAATCAAATTAAAATATTTCCTGTCCATATCTTTAATACCATTTAGTTATTTGGGATGTTTGTAAAAAAAAAAAAATAAATAAATAATGAGATGAAAGCTGAACTAAAAAAAAATGGGATGTATCAATCATTAACTGAAGTGCTGACTAACTCGGTTACTTGGTTCTTGAATATTATGAATATTTGAGTAAAACACTCTGTACTCTGTGCTTCATACTCCGAGTACTTTTTCCCATCTCTACTCACACCATTATTTTATTAATCCTGTATATTTAGTATATAGTTAATGTTACCAATTGTTTGAATTAAATCATGATGAGGGAAAATAGAAAAAAATTATTAATTATGTATAAGTCTATGTGCAAATATTGAATCAATTAAAACATCTTTTGTATTCATTAGGGTTGTTATCTTGTTTTTATCCCTGATAAAGGCCTGAAATTCTGGCCAATACGTTGGCAATAATAAATAAGTTTTACTTATTTTTGTTTTTCATGGACCGCATCCCCAACCATCTCCTGCTCATATAATATCCATAGTATAATATCATATAGTATCATTAGTTTGATAATTTCTTTTCACTCACCTATCATTACTAGTATCAAGATCACAGAATTTCCAAACGGCTGCATTTGCCCATCTCTTGGTGAGGTTAGTCTCTGCTTCACGTTCCATCTTAAGATAATGAGGAGACAATTCTTCCCTATCAGCACTGTCCCTCATTATATTGAACAGCCAATCTCTCATCCTCCTCGGGAAATCTGACATTTGATCTTCAGTGCATTGCTAAAATAAATAGTTTGAAATAAGTATATTGAAGATGCTGATCTACATATATATTTTGAGATTGGAATGAATGGACATACATCGTGCTGCCTACATTCTCCATAATAATCGATGTGTAAGTGGCTAAGCTTCTCCCTATCCCCTGCACAGTTACGATCACTGTTGCGACACCAACACCTCATTTGATGAAGAGCGCAGTCTGAACCCCAAGTAGTATTCAAGTTGGAACAAACCTGAAATAAGAAGAAATAATTGTTATTCAGGTGAAATAAGAAAATGAGATCAAAATCGTAAATACTAAACATTCCTTAAAGTGAGGTTCTCAACCAGATATATCATATATACTCTGGACATTTTTTATAATGTCCTCTGATATAACAATGTATCTGATATGGAGATGAATATTTCTGGACCTGTAATTTTTGAACCTTTACCAATGTATTCTTTATCTGATATAGCAACTGTGCTTATAAAAACTGATCAGTTATTGTTTGAGGAAGACCCCCTCTAACATTTTGAACAGGAATTCAAAATGTTGCAATCTAGTGACAAACACATGAAGCAGCATGCTCTATGGACCCAATGGGTCTGAAGAGATTAGAAAAGTGAACATAGTCAACCCAGAGCAACATCACCTTGCTCATGTTCAACAATCATAATGAGTGCTAAGTAATCCTTCACCACACCCAGAGAGACAGAGGCAGAGTGAGGGAGAGAAGAGAGCATAATAGAAGAGAAGAACCAGCCTTCAAGTTTCATCAAAATATTAATCTATCATCATCAATCAACCACCAAGTAAACCGTAATATCTTCTATTATTCCATGTAACCAAATTTCAATCAACAGTCAGAATTAACTAACCTAACTAATCTATATTGAAAACCTTTTTGGATTTATGACAAATAATAAGTTGTGATATAAATCATTTAAGAATAGAAGTTTTTTTTTTCACGTTTCACCATGATTAATTTATTAATTATCCATCAAAAATACAGTTAACTCCATTCATACCAGGAAATTATTATTAATTCGGGTAATTTAACTCAACAATGAAACTCTGGGAATACTTGGATAGAACAATTATAATGACTCATTTTGAGGACCCAATGAACAACAAGGGTTGGTTTTAGGAACTTATAAAAAGGCCTTGCAAATAAGAACCCTAATTTTTTGAAGAATATTTCTTTTAATTTAAAATCATGTTTTAAAGAGGGGGGAGATTAATTTTGATACAGAGAAATGTTTACTATTTAGTTTTATTATTTCTTCTATGTCAGCAGGTCTAAAAAAGTAACTTTCATTGAAAGGAAAAGTTTTATATTTGCTATTGTCTTAAAAATGATGAGATGAACATCATCTTAGGTGCAGAATAGAACATAAGTAACTAATTCTAACATATCATCAATTTAGAAAAGTATAGTCTTGATTTGTGATCTTGAAGAAAAATGGGATTCATTAAAAATTAACAAATGCCTACTAATTACATAGAAATTCTTGTTCTGTTTCTCCTAATCACTAATACAAATTTCTTGATCTATTTCCTGTTGAACTAAGCATTCCAGGAAGAAGAAATTTCTGGTTATATGGTGGCAGCAATTGCTTGTATGAAATTTCTACTTCACATCTGTGTAATTATAACGATGATCGGCTATAATGACCTAACATGTCCGGTCCCTTGGAGGTCATTATAAACAATATCCAATTTCATTAAATTCTGTATTCTGTTAATAGAATACATCAACAAGAGTATTTTATGGTTATTATGTCCTTCTTTGGGCTTTCAAGACGCTGCAATAATTAATAGGGTATTATTGTTGTAGAAAATAAGTTTTATTATTTGATTTGTAAATAAAACAGTAGATAGCGACACTATGACACTGCTTCGAACAATGGAACAGCCATGTTCCTTTGTTTTGAGTCAGTCGGTTTGTGGCGTCTATTCATAAACGCACACTCTTTGTCTTTGTTTATAAAACCCTCCTTGAATCCTCAACAATTATGTACTAGCAAATAATTTTACTTACAAAAAATATTAAATATTAACCATGGAAAAAACTTAATTTTAACATAAATAGTATGGTTAGTAAAAATACTTAAAAAATATAAATCTGATAGAAGTAATGTTAGCATTTTTACAAGTATTTTGCAAGTGGACCTCTTCAGCAAAGAGATTTCTGTTCAAACTTTCCATTTGGACCAGTAGAGGTTGTAATTCAAACCCATGATCTTCACTTCACTACAACGAAACTCTATACACTCTAGCTACTAAGTTATACTAGCATCAATGTTCTTAATGAAATTTTTATACACTAAATCCATAAAATAATTATTAAACAAGTTTCAATATTTATGTTGAACACAGTTGAAAAAAATATAGAGTAGCATACCTTCCGGCGTGGGTCTGATTCTTCAGGACAATTGGGTATACAGACACACATTGCTACACCTTCCGAAAGCTGACAGACTTGGCCTGATCTGCATCTTCCTTCACATGGGTCAACAGCTAAACAAAAGATATTTTACATTAAAAACTTATATCTCATATTTAATATAAGTAAAGTTAAAGATCATTCATTCAGAAATCATTATTATATTACAATAGATGAATAATAAATAAAACTTGGGCTCTGAAACATCTTCCAACTCTAAACAACAGGTGTTTACACAGCGATATAAGTACTAATAAATGAATAAATAACACATAATATAAAAATATCCAGAATGTAAGAACACAACTCAAAATATTGTAACAATATTTTTTTAGATGAACTCATGTCATCCCAGAAATCATTATAGGTACAAATATTAAACTAAATCAATAACCTTATGATTTAGTTATAACTTATAAAAAACAGGCTCCTAAGTACATATTTTTCAATGTCTAAAATCAATTATGACTTGAACAATTTTTTTTTTTAAATTATGCCTTTTTACATTCTGAAGTTATATAAATGCATTTGTGTAACTGATGAATAAATGCTACTTTATTCATATTAAGACTCATAATTAATTAAACAAAATTAATGTCAGGTGAGCTGTCATTTACTACACAGTCATCAGCGCAATAAGTACTTCCAAATGATGTGATAGACTACAAATAAAATTTATTTTCAGAATAAAAATACATAAAGCTGAACTGGAAATTAATAGCCAAAGATTTACAACAGTGAAGTTAGACGGTTGATATCTAAACAACAAAAAAAAAATATTCTGAATTTATTAAAATCAACGTTAAATTTTACACATTTATGGAAAACAGTTCAAAATTTTGTCTCAATAAAAGTCTGAAAAAGATTTGGTTTAAAAAATCTTAATCAAATATAAAATAAAATTTCCTAAATGATGAAGCTATATTATTTTAGAAATTAATATTTTTTTTTTGCATATAATAAACAATACTAAAAAACACAAACTTTACAAAAAAGTAGAAATTTACTTACTTAATACAAATGTTTACAATTTTATGTAGTTCTAATCATAAAATTAAAGGAAAGTTTTACCCCAATAACTCACTAATCTAACATCAATACTGCAGAACTTAAAAAAAAATTATTTCCATTTAAATCTCTAATAACCATTTAACAATTGAAGAGTTTAATACAAAATAAGAGGTAGCTCTACTTAGTAAATAAAAAAAAAAAATCTGTTATTTTGTATAAGAAATTTAGAACAAATCTCAATCATTAGTTTTCATGTTTTTCAAGAGATTAAACTTCCTTTCCCGTTGGGAGAAGATTGTTGACCGTATGAAGTAGATAGGAGGAAGATATTCCGGGTGGCGGTCAATAAAAATTGTTCATATCAGCCCTGCAAAGTGGGGTAAAACGTTGGTTAACAATAATTAGTTTTTTGTTACTATTTTGAAACCTTTATTGACCACCAGGACTATCTTCCTCCAAAATTTTCCATTAGTTAATATAATTGTTATTGTTATTATTCTTGATAAATA
>NW_027109033.1:5423-68225 GCF_000696795.3 Halyomorpha halys
ATATATATTTCTTTCATCTAAAGTTTTAGTTTATAATGGTAATTTTAATTTTATTTTTAATAAATTATTTTCCTAGAAGTAAAATCGAGATTACTCAAACAAACAAACTTGTGTTTCATAACCTAGAAATTATATTTTTAACTTAAAATACAGTCATAATATGCAGGAAAAGTTAAAGAAATCGATAAAAATAATTTTTTTTTTCATAACTTAGAATTTTGAATATTCAAACGTTTCTAAAGTTTTTTAAAAATGAAAATTGCATTCTTTTCTTCTCCAAAAAACTTCAATTGATTATTTATTTCAAATTAATGTAATAATAAAATTATATTTATTCAGGAATAAATTTTCTCTAATACAGATAATGAAATGGAATTCATAAATTTAATATTTTCTTCGGCTTGGAATAATATAAAAACTTAGAATTATAAACAGCCCTGAATAAAGACTGAAATAAAGATTTAAATCAAATATAAGATTAAAATAAAAAGGTTATATTAAAATAAATGATATATGATTTTATTTTTATCTACAACAAAACTTAATGGTTGCATGTAATAAGCCAAAGGATATGGAATGTATACACCCCTTTAGTTATGGCACATCTGGCCAAAAAAAATTTTTTCCTAATTTGCTAACTTAAACTCGGGTACCTTCTCTACTATCTTTGTGACATTTTGAAGAATGGAAAAAAAGTAAAGGGAAAGTACGGTATTAATTTTAGAATATGTTCAATTCAAAATATAATCTTTATTTTTTGTTGGTGTACCTTAATAGTGGTACCAGCAAAGCAGTATTATATTTCAACAAACACTTACATATTACAAATTATTTCATGATTATTAATTAAAAATATTTTATAGTACATTTTCCATTTGAAAGTTCTAAATTTCATATAATAAATAATTAACTTCTTCATAAACCTACAGCTTTATCTAAGAATGTTTATTAATATATGTATAATCATAAAATAAAATATTCAAATCGATAACAGATTGACCTGTGCTTAAATAAAAAATATGCAGATGAACTTGTATATCAATCTAACCTCTAATATCAAGTGTCAATCAGATGCCCCAAATTTCATGAGTGCAATATTTGAAGATTCCATTTTAAAAAATTATATATTATTTAACAAATTGACAACTTATAGAAACTTTATGTAATAAATTATAATTATCTTTAATAAAATAAAAGATTTATTTGAAATATTACTTGAAAATATTGACGTACAAACTACAATTTTTTATTATTTCATAAATAATTCTGTAATGAAAAATAATTTAGAAGTTAATAGATTAGTTTTATTACTGATTGTTTCCAGGAATATTTGAAACATAGGAGAAAACATCATTTATTTATAGAAAGGATGTAAAAAAAAAATTAATTAAAATCTTAAAATATAAACATAAACTAAACATAAAATTTTCATAAATGCCATAAAATAATTGGTTGTTGAGATGAAGTTCACTGCTTGTTACCTTTTTATAGTGCCTTATTAATTTTAAATAAAAATTTAAACAAATGAATGTCTTTTTTAAATGTGACTTGCTGTCTTGTTATGTTCAAAACTAATTACTGATTAGTTTTTAAACCTTTAAAAACTTATTCTACTTTGTAGATGTAAAATAACACGTTTTACAAGTTGTCACTGTCTATATACCACATCTTTTTTAGAGTGCATTGTTCAGGTCTCTTAACAAAAACTTATTTCATTTACAAATGATTAAATAAATGTTATTTATCAACATAATGCATTAATATACTATTTAAAACATCCAATAACCCTATATCTCAAAATAATTATTTATAAATCTTTAATAATTCTGAATATTTAATTTAAAAATTTAAATCTGTACCACTGGAACCCATGAAGGGTCAAAGGCTCAGTACTTTGTAAAGAAGTACTGTTACTAGACCAACGGTTGTGCGAGGAGGTTATTTGGTCAGACTCACGTTCGACTCCCAGATTTTTACCCAATTAAGGGAACCCAATTTAAGAGGCTGGGTGGACCACAGGAGGGCTCCAGAACCTGCAGGAGTTGACTCACAGCTACAGTGTAAAGAAAACAATTTTCTGCCCAGCCGGATTTGAACTCGGGTCCTTAGAGTTAGTAGCCACCGCAAATTCTGAATATATACTTATAAAATAAATTAAAATTTTTATATATTAAACACATACATTTTCTTTTATCATTAATATATGTTTTCTCCACACTATTAGCATCAATCAACTTGTTATTGAATATTATTAATAATATTCATTTTTAAATGTTCAATTTCCAATGTCTATGTTCTGATCATGCTGACAGTTAATACCTTTTATTTTACAAGAGACTTAAAATATCACTACTATATATATTATATATTAAATTACTAAAATTAAATTGTATATTAAATTACCTTCTAGAACATCAGGATCTTCCTCTTCAAAAGGGGGCTGGTTTTCACCGAGTGCAGGATGAATTATTTCACTATTATATTTATGTTCTTTATTGTATTTTTTTGTTTTTCTCTGAAAATGAATTAATAAAAGTAATTAATGTTTATTACACTGCACTTTAAGTTTTTGAAAACTAAAATTTAATTAAAAAAATTAATTCTTTTTTATATTTAATATTTAAACATACTTTATTGAAACCTAAATTATCCTCTATAGCTATAAGAATAACAATTAAATAACCCAAACACTTAAGAAGAAAGGGTACTTGTTATTATTATTACTTTGCCCTCCTTAATTGAATTGTTTTATCAGCAAAATTACAATTTTTCCTTTTTCTTTTTAATTATCTTCTGGCTATGAAGTCTTCCTTATAATGTAGGAACTTAAAATAAAATCTACGTCATTGAGAGTGTTCTAATTACTTAAATGTTACAAATCTAAAAGACAAAAATCTCAGAGGCACAAAACAAATATATTAACTTTATGTCTTCAAAACAATCAAAATTCAGATCGGACAATTTATCTAAAGTACATGTCCTTCTAATGTATGTTATAATCAAAATTATTTTTAATTATAGGTCGATAGCTTTGGTAATGATTCAAAAATATTTATGTACATAAAAAAAACAATATGTTTTAAAATAATTTTACCATTCCTATCATCAATTTCTAAATTTATTACTTGAATGCTATGAGTTAAAAGAAAATAAATTTAGCAAAATTTATTGTATTCAACCACTGAAGCAAAAAAGAATTATTTCAGAGAATTTAAAATAAGGCCATAAAAGTCTCTGGAGTATTGTTTATATAAGCTAAAAATACATACCTTTGCCTCAGCAGGATGAAGAAGTAATAAAACTGTTACGAACAGCAACAGAAATAAATTCTTCATCTCTGAATAGTCCTTTTACTTCTAAAAAAAAATAAAATAAAATAATAAAGAAATATGCATGAATATTTAAAATTATAGGTTGATTTGAAAATAATATTTAATAAGAAACATTCCTTTAAAAAAATTTAAAAGGTTTAATTCAAGGGAAACCTTTATTAATCCTTTTAAATTTTGACTTTAATTTAAATCATCAAGAAATTGTTTATAATTTATCGTTATTGTTTTTTCTTGAGAAAAATAAAAACTTATAAACATTTTAAGTCCATTTAAATAAATTAATTTAAAAAATGGTCATATGTAAGTGTGTAGGTGTTCTTGCAAATCAAGATCAAATGTTATCAAATAAAACAGAGCTTCCTGTTCCTGTGAGATAAGGAGGCCCATATTTCTCAGTTATAAGATATAAAATAATGCTATAATAATAATATAAATAAATAACGGAGTTATTTTAAAATAATGCTTCTTTTATTTATGATAAATTTTTTTTTTATATCTTAGTAACAAAAAAAATAAAATCATCATAAATTATAAAACATAATGAAATAAAAATAGAAAATAATCAAATATTGTATAGTAACTATAATACACATATATCAGAACTAAATAATAATCATATTATAAAAATTGTTTGAAGTTTTTAAAAAGTCATAATGATAACTCTTAATCATTTATATGATTAAACTGAAGTTTTACTAATATATATGATTTAAACGTATTTTTCAAATTATATTTCTATATATTTTTATTCACGTATTTTGTAATTAAAATAATTAGAATGCTAAATAACATTAATAGTTAAAGGGGACTATTTAGTCTCATTATTAGTAATTCTCAATAGCTAATAATGGATTTTATTATATTAAAAAGGCATTGGCTCTTTTTGTCCCTAAATACAGAATTCACAATTCAACAAAACAATATTTGCAAAAATATTTCCTTTGGTTTGGAAGCATACATGTATGTAAGTGTACCAGATAAAAACATGGAAACTTTAGGGCTGATTCTACCAGGTTATTTTCAATTAACACAACAAAGTCCTTATTACTGATTAACTGTCATCTGGGTTTTAATAATTTCGTGTTAAAGTGAATTTTAATGTTTTTTTGAATGATCAACTTCTTTACTTTGAAATCCTTCGATTTCTTCCAAAAGAAAATACGTTTCACAAAAACCTGATGTTATCATTGGACAGTATTTAAAAAAAAAAAGTCATTTACAATAAATGTTCAAAATGTATGTTTCCTGGCAAATAATTATGATGCTCTTAATAGGTATGATTATTTTTATCAAAAAAAAATTAAAATTTAATTTTTTAAGCAAATTTTATAAATCAGATGTTAGTGATTTTTTTGGTCATAATTGAAATTTAGAATAGGAACTTAGAACATCCAATTAATATAGCTAACTAAAAATCTCTTCATATAAATGTTATGAGAGTTTTGAGGTTCAGTCAACAAAAAAAACTATATTGTGGCAATGTTTCCAGGTTTTAATGTTCTTTTATTCATACCTTACAGTGAAAAAAACAAGTTTTTTTGAAAAAAAAAAAAAAAAATCTTAGCAACCATTAAACACTAAAATTAAAACTATACAAATTACATTCTATATATTTTAGTGTTTAATAACTAGCTAAGGAAAACTCTTTTTTCAAAAATATTATTTGTTTTTTTACACTGCAGGGGATGACTATGAGAACAATGAAGTTTCTGTTTACTGCCTCAGTATAGTTTTTTTTAATTATTGACTGATCCTAAAGAACTTCAAAAATAAATGAGAGTTTACATATAAAAATAATCGAATGTTTATATACGAAATCAATTCTTGATAGTAATGGAATAATTTAAGTATATTAATTTACGAATTACTTCATTTTAACAAATTAAAAATATTTTGCATATAAAATACCAATATTTAATTATATGTTTGGTTTTAAAACTAAATACAATAATTTGTTTGGTAATATTTGTTTATAATACACATGTAAACATACATAAGGAGTTTTATATTAAAAATCAATATATCCACATTAAGAGAGTTATTTAAAAATTATTATGGGAAAATTTTATCTCGAATAAATCAAATTTTTTTAGAAAATTTTGATTTGTAACATCTATTTGACAGGTAAAATTTGATTTGTAAAATAAACTTAATAATTTTTTGGTATAGAATTTTAATTTGTTGTTTTCATTTTAAGAAGTGTATATATTAACTTTTGATAAAATTCCTCCTATTATATTTATATATTTACATGAATAAATTATTTTTAAAGAATAAAATAACGTCAAGTAATTTAAGATTACCGTTCCTTGATGATACAGACCAGATAGACTCAAGAGGCAAGGGAAGACTGCTTCCACTCCAGCCACCACCCAGATGCGGCTTTTGTCCCTCTACTGCCATGGCTGAAAACATTCTCCAGGCACATGCTGCATGTTTTCTTAGTAATAGGGTCTTCTAGACCATCTAGTTATAGCCCCTGTTTACTTAAAAAGTTTTTCAAGACTTTAAAATTAGAAAATAATATAAATAATTTACTTTTTCGTATAAACAAAATTGTATATGTCAGCGCATATTTGCATTATGTATTTCCAGGACATTCAAGAACGAGAAAATCAGAAAATCTTCTAAATTTGATAAAATATAATGTGCTTTATTTGACAAAATTAAAAAAAAAAATTCATTTCCAAATGTTTAATACCCGATGTACAATCATATTAACTATTTTTTTTTCTTTCTATAAATATCAAAATAAAATTAATAAAACGAAACTTTAAATTTTGCATAAACATAATACATGATTCGAATTCATGACATATTTTTATTTTTATAACGTATTTATAGATCAGAATCAGAAAAAATAATCGCACGGGAATCTGGATTAATAGATACCTCAAGTCAGTTTGAATGACAGTCAATGATTGACGTTCAGGTTGAATGTATTAGGATAATACTGATGGATTATTGAAAAAATTTATAAATCATTCATAATTTAAAGTAGAGGGGGGGGGCAGGAAGAGCTTCGTTCATATCTACGAGTATGTTTCTCCGTTTAGAATCTCATATACATGTTACCTTTAGTCGGAGTGATAATGTTAAGGACTTTCGTGATTGAATCAGTTTGGCTCTTGAGTAATAACTGAACATGTTGGAGTCTCCATAAAAAATCAACATCCTATTTCTCTTAGAGGTTCAAATAACCTCAAATGGTAGCCCAATTAGATCAGACACTTTACTATTAATCTACGTCATCCAGTGACATCCCTTTGTCCCCCTTAAGAAAAATCAACTAAAACATAAAAATTTGCTGCTTGTAATGGCTGGCGAGTCTGCATTGCACACGTATTCCAAACTTACGAAATGATATTTTTCCGGAAATGCCAATTTTAATATTAGTTATAAATAAGCAAACATTTATTTGACTATGTTTAAACAACAAAAATATCTGTGAATAAGTATATTTTGTTTAAATGATACAAAAAGATAATATGCCAAATGAATAGTAGTTGTTGTTGTCTGGGTCTTTATGGCGTAAAACCCTGAGGTCATCAACGCCCATGTTTCGCGCTTTATAATTCTATTTCATTTATATATATAATTATATTTCACTTTATTTTTCTCTTTAAATAATTTCGGAAAAAAATTAAAATAATTACGGTATTTTTTATTACGTATAACAGATTTTCTGGTTTAAATCTTATTCAAAAGGCCATTCCTTTTTAAATTGAAAACTATGACCATTTCCACGTTCTTCTGGTCATCATTCAGAGACCAAATGAATAGTGATACAGAGGTATGTAAATTATATTATAGAAAAATTAATAATAAAGTAATTAATACGAGTATACTTAAGCTGGTAACACATGGACATAAATTAAAAATATGATACATAAATATAAAAGAAAAAGGAAGGATAGTAGCTATAAAATATAATTAAATTAAGTATGGGGTGAGAATTTAGAAAATAAAGAAATACAACCAGAATAAAAGACCTGACAGGAAAATGGGCTTCTGAAATACAGAACGAGAGAAAAGAAGTATTATGAGAAGGTTTTATTATGTTCAAAATGTTTCGGTATATCAGGGAGATGCAGTCTATTTCGACTTATGATTGACGGAATTCTCCGTTAAATTTATTGGAATGGACTCTGAGATGAAACGTTTTTTATGGTTGGGGACAGTAGCAAGAATTGATGTATTATCTAAATTAAAAGCATGGTTCAGATTTAAAGCATGTTCTGACAATCTAGAGGCAAATGGGTTACAAGAGTTGATTGAAGTTATGTTCTGGGAAATGCGGTTCTTCAGTTGATTCTTAGTTTTGCTGATATGGAAGGAATTGCAACATGGGGTATACCAAGGTATCCGGTAAACAACATTGGAACGGTGTAAAAAATGGACAGGATCTTTTAATTTGGAAAAAAAAGATAAGAAATTTTGTTGTGGGACTTCAAGCCAAGACGTAGGGTGGGAATAGTGGATCTTAAGAATTTTTGAATATTGTCAGAATGAATGGAGATATACGGAAGTGACCTACACAGAAACAGAGTTGGAGTGGGTTGAGAAGAGTTGAGAACAGGAGGAACTGGAGTAACACAGTTAATGTAAGAATCAAGTAGTTTGTTTTTCACTTTATGAGAGAAATTGTTGTTGAATAGTATCTGTTTAATATGTCGTATGTTGGTTTGGTTGTATTGAGGGTCAGAAAGAGAAAAGGATCGGTGGATAAGGTTCTTAGCAACATTGATAATTTGGTGAAAAGGGTGTTGAGAAAAATTACATAAATTAAATTTATATACCTCTGTATATTTTATTTGTTTTAAATATTTCACTGTTCTAATATCAAACCCAAACGTGCTGAGAGAAATATATGGTTGTTCAGTAAAAAGGGGGAACCAGATCCAAACTACTACTAAAATAACGAGATCTAAAGTAGAACGAAATTAAAAAAACGAAAACACGGATCAAAGAATTATAATTTTGAAGACCTAGTAATTGTCCTAACTGTGTTTCACATAACTATGTGTGATTTAAATAGATAAATCAGTTTAACTAACTAATCAGTTTGATTATTTTTCAGTAAAAAAGTAAAGTCCGAAAATGTTCGATTTGTTGTATTCACCATTTTTATAGAACATGGGCGATATGCAGAGGATTAGATCACATGTCTATTTCTGGAGTATTAACAGCCTTATCTTCAGAAACGAGGCCGCTCACCATTCGACGTTCATATTGATTTTTGCATCAGTTTTCTACCAATATAATGCAAATCACAAAAAAAAGAGGTTTTAGACTGAAGTAGAAACGATTTTTAACAACGAACAATGCAATGCCTTATAGATCAATGCTATTAACATCAATTTAAGTCATATTGAGTTTGATTCAAATTTATCTTTGTCACTCTAAGATATTTTCTAGTCGCATATAAAGTTTTTTAAAATTACTTTATCTTGGAAAAAAAAGTACATCTGTTTAAATAAATATAATAAAAAAATATGTATTTGATAATAACTAAATTTTGTAAAGCATAATAAAAATCACTTCAATGCTTAATAATTAAAATAGCCATTTTAGTATGTATTGATAATTATGCTATCAACATTTGTAATGTTTTATATTCAAAATAAATTTTTGTTTCGTCCCACTTTGCAGGGCTTCATCAGGGATAAAAAAGATACAAACAATAAACAATGTAACAAAGTAAAAGATTAGATAATATGAAATAAAAATACACTAAGGTATAGCTAAAAAGGAGAAAATTTATCAACTACATTGATTTTTCAATACATTACCGTAAATGATTTGATCTAAATTATTTCCCAGATCAACTGATTGTGAGTATGGAATCATGAAGGAATCAAAAGCCTTTAAACATTGACACTAGGTGAAAAGTAGAATCCTATGTTATTTATTGTTATAATAGAACCCCGCTTTAACGGCCCTCCGGATTAACCGGTGGTAAAAAGTGAAGTAGTCAAATTTCTGATAAAACATTAAGTTTTATAAAACAAACAAAACATGACTACTAATAAAAACTTTAAGATCGAAAAGTTTACAGTTAAATCAGTATTTTTCAAGAGATTCGTTTTAAAATGGCGTAATAAATTTAACTTTATTTAATATGCATATAACCTTTATATAAAGTTTTGTATAGCATTTTAATTTTTATCTAACGTACTCCTTACGTACATATGGGAGTTTTATATCAAAAGTCTATGTGTGTAATTAAGTGTAAAGTTATTATTTATAAATTATCATGGGAGCATCTCATATAGATAAACTGATTTTTTATTGGGAATGTTAATTAGTAATAGCTATTTGAAAGGAGAAAAACAAAAAAATTGAAACAAACTGAATAAATGCTTGGAGTAATTTTAATTTTACAATAAAACATTTAAGTTTCAGAGACGGGTAAATTAATTTTTGGTAGAAAACTACTCAAATATATGTAATATATCTGTCACCCCAGTGAATATAAACTGGTTAAGTCGAATTTTGGTCAAAATGAGTTAAGTGGTCTAAGAGAATCACTGAGGCAACATCTTCATTGTGCATAAGTGTCTAAGTCAGTCAACGTTTTAAAAGATAGTTATTGGTCAAGTCTGTTGTCAACGGTCGGTGAACAATTAGTTAACTCTATTATCTAATTAGTGATAAGACATATCAAATTGGTGTAAAACAAGTAACAAGTTACCAACGTTTTTCGATGATTTACCACAAACACCTGATTTTACATAAATGTTCAAACTTTAAAAGTTGTCCCCTGAAAAGTAAGGAATTTTGACTTAACCACATATTCACTGGGGTTACAGATATACAAATTAAATTACATAAAATATTTATGAGATTTTCGCTTTAATATACCACGGATTAATCTGCTCTGCCACATAATCGGTGTTGTCTCGGTCCCGACCAGGATGGTTAAGCGGGGTTCTACTATATTTGCGAGGAAAAAATACAATAAAATAATTATAAAAGTCTATCTTATAATGAAAAATAACACCTCTAAAAGTGACTAAATATTTTTATGAATAAATCAAGCTTCATTTAACTACAGGAACATTTTCAAGATGGATGCATCGAATCACCAGCAGAATGCATATCCGTTGGGTGACATAACTGCGAAAATAAAACTGGCAGTCGGAATGAAATTCATCATTCTGTGACTGACTTGAATCACGAATACCCCCCTCCATTATTGGTCCGACTGACGCTTGTACACGAAACAGCAAGAATCTTGTGCAATGTCTCTTTCGATTCGTAATATACATCAAGCTTTTTTGGCCATTATTTTGGTTTTGCCTTCAAGGATAAAGTGAAACGCAAGATATGAACAAATCACTCACGATTCCTCCTCCACTTCAAATTTTGAAAGATCAGATTTCAAAATTTTCTCGGTAATCCATCAGTACACGATCAATATCAACGTCCATCTTTGATTTGACCGTCATTGTTTTTTTTTTCATATGGATATTTCCCCTTATCGGTTGCGTCTAAATGCACTGCTTCGCAAAACCTTTTTAAAAAAAGTAAGCCAAATGAATACGTAAATTATTGAAAGTAACATTTAATTTAGATCAAGTCACTAAATTAAAATTTTAAGTAACCGTTTATTTGATGAAATTTATTCACTACCCCCTCCTACCTTTTTTTTTGTTAAAAGAAATGCTCTATATCTTTATAAGCTACGCTACTCAAATATATTGGGTTGCTATAAGACCCAGCATACTAATCACACCATGATTGGAAATAATATCCATACTAATATAAAGTAAATGAAAAATATATATTTTTCCCTTTTGTTTATTTTTCATTATAACTAAATTCATTTTTTTTTAAATTTTCTATTTTGTCCGCTTTATTCCACTCTCATTCATCTCATATTTTTCTCAACCAGTGAACCATCACAAGTGTTCAATTAATTATACTAGTTTAATTTAAACTTAAAGAGTAATTAAACGTTAAAACTTATAGTACGCGCACATGAAATATATATAAAATATAAATAATTAGAATACGATGATTCATCATGTAGAAATAAATTAATAATATTAGTCGTCAAATAGTAATAGTAGCATTAGAATTAATAATGAATAACAACATTTACATTACTGATAAGTAGCCTCACTTATAAAGCATAAATTTACCACAATTAATCTTAAAAAAATTGTTTCTACAGACTCTGAACATCTGGTTGACTAAGTCACATTATTAATATTTATCTGACATCAATGATGTTATCTCCTTCAAGAGGAATGGAACTGTCATTGACCTTAAGTTTCCAAAGAGATAAGAAAAAAAAATAATTTGGCTCTATATTTCCTTTCAGACTTTATAGTACTTAACGTTCAACATTAACCGATTACTAAAATAAATTTAATAATTCTGTAAACATGAGCCATTCTCCAAATTTGACTTAGGTAAAAAAGTGTTTTGAAAATTAAAATCATTTAATTACATTTTTTTTTCTCTACAGGGAAACCTACTTGATAATAATCTAAATCAAGCAAATATTTAATATTTAATTAATAATCGTTTTCTTGGAAGTAACTACAAATCAGACTACAGAGTGATAATACAAAATAGATGCAATTGCAAAATTAGTTTTAAGAGAAAATATTAATTAACTAGTAATTAATCTATTTTTTTTTCGTGAACGATTTTCAACATAAAACATAGTTTGAAACTAACCCTTCTTAAAAATACTTTAAATATTCTCCTTTTTTTAGAATTATTAGTGCTCCTATGAAACTATAACCAAATACAGAATATAATAGCCAATTTCGTCAAGAAATATCTTGAAAATGTTATATGGTATATAACATTTTCAAGATATATCATATGGTTAATTAGGATATAAAGGAAGTAACTGAAGAATTTATTACTATATTTTATGTAGGTAAACTGGCATGAAGGGAAAAACACTTCCACGAAAAAAAAAATGAAAATGAAAAATACCAAACTGGCAAGTAGAGACTCGTTACATCTATGCTCGTTCACTTCAATTTGGTTAGGAGATGAAGATTATAATTTTCTTTTTTATAATAACTTCTGCCTGTAAAACAAGTTTAATAAAGTATCCCTTAGGGCTTCTTCAGGGCTAAAAAGATACAAAAACAACTAAGAACATTATAATTAAATTTTATTTTATTTATTCTTTCACGACCTTTTTTTAATCTCAACTTTCTTCTCCATTTTCCATCTTTTAGTGTGTTAAATTTTGTTTTCCCAATCAACTTTTCTGCTTTTTCGTTTTATAAGCGCCTCCTAAACTTTTTTAACCGTATAGTTTACGTAGTTTTTTATTGTTATCATTTTGTAATATATTATATTTACACTATTTTATTTCTTCCATCCTTTTACTTGTATTTAATTTTCTTTTCACTTATTTTTTACATAATATTTATCCTACCTTTATTTACATTATTTTATATTATTGTAGTAATGTTCTTAGTTGTTATTATATGTTTTTAGCCCTGATGAAGCCCTACAAAGTTAGGCGAAACGTCGGATAATAAATAGTTATTATTTTCCTTTTTTCCTGACCTTTATTTTATTCCTAATTTCCGTCTTTTAGCGTTTACTATATCTTTATATTTCTCTTTTATTTACTTTTTTATTTGTCATTATTTCCGTTTTCATCAATTGTCTACTTCTTTTTGTAATTCGTTTATTTATATCTTTCACTGTACATCTTATTTTAATTTAATTAGTTTTTGTTTTATATAAATTTTCAAGTATTTTAAATTATTTTTAACCATAAAACTTAGTTTAATTTTATTTAATGTTATCTATTGTCTTACTTTGTTATGTTATTTTAGTTGTTTGTATCATTTTATCTCCGATGAAGCCCTGAAACGTTGCTCATAATAAATAGTTTATTTATTATTCGAGTTCTTTTTATATAATACAGACGGTCAATCAACGATCTTCTAATAATAAATATATTATATATCTAATTATATAATAATATAATTAGAAATTTAGATTAGAACTTCAAAGTGATGATTGTTAGTATCCAAGAGGAGGATAACAGAAATAAATATATATTATTAATGAAATTTCGTTACTTTCTTCAGTACAGATAGGTAATTGTCCTATTAATTGCTCTTTTGGTGGAACGCTGAATCAGGTCCGTCGGAAAACGGACCCTCTCTTATCAGCTGTTTTAATGCAACCAAAGCAACTTCGGACGATTTCTTGTTGGAATAGAAAACCAATATCATGGTATCCCTTATTTGAGAACTTTAATCCTTTCTTCCTAAGCTAAATGAGTTTTGAATGGTCATGAGAAAAACTAATAGGCTCAATATAATTTGAAATACGCTCAGTTTTCTTTAAAATGAGTGGTGTGGCGCGATGAAATTAGTTTATTTCATGAGGTTGAGCCGAATTTAGCCAGTGCCATCTTAATTCTGGATCTACACGTTTTCCCCTTGTAGCAAACCCCTGACTTGTTCAAATGCTTGGTCAACAAAGGAAGCAACAACAGTTGGTAACCACATGCTTGTTTAGTTCTTTTGATTTTTTTGACTACTAAATTCGGTCTGCTCTACTTTTATTATAAAAAGGAACAAAATAAAGTTAGTTGAAATGAAAGGAAAAACAAATATCAGCAAATTAGGTTGTAGATGACAAAAATCCATGTCAATAGTGCAATATTAAATTAAACCTTCGTTCTAGAATTTTTATCAGAAACATATTTTTTTCCCCCGATCCTCTAAAACAGAATAAAAAACAATAAATTAGTGGATGCTTTATGTATGGAAAAGTTGACACACCTTGAGTGTTACCTTTTTCTACCTGTGGTATTTTAAGGTTACGGTGCGGTTACAGTAAAACTTATCTGTTTATTGTGAATTGTCCATTCTCTATGGTCCTATTAGTGAAAAGAATCCGGAGGTGAAGGGCCTCCTCATGTTGATTTACGCATAGAAGAGAGAAATAAAACAGTTATTATTAAAGACAATAGATAATGATAAAAATAATAAGAAAAACAGTCAGAAGTCGAAAAGAAGTGTGGGGGGAGGGAGAGTATCCATCAGAAGAAGGAGTTATATGGTGATGTTTATAAGGTTTCAAACCTTTCCTGCCCTGCCACCTCGCAGGAAGGGAGGATGGGGTGATAGATTGATCAGAAACATTTAAATTTCATTACGTAGATATATAATGTCTTCATAAATATATATTTGTGTTGTGTTAAATAACAAATAATCTGCAAAAATTAATTAACAAGATTTGAAACAATGTACCGAATCGATGGAATTTCAAAATATACAATCTTAAGTTGGGGAAATTCTTTAATTAATTAAAAGCACAGAAAGCACAAATATTTATCTGTTGCCAGTTCTAAAACAATTTTAACAGAACACAAACGTGTGTATGACGCCCTTTGATTTGTGCCCAAAAATAAACACTCAATGTGTCGACCACAAATTTAAGCCAACTTATACCAGCCGATTCAAATAACCCGTCTACAGGCTCGCGAATTTGCCATGGTTAGGCAAACGTGTATAGGGTATATAAGAAGATGGTCAGGGTTGCGGTCAAAAGTGAAACAAAAATAGTTTACAACTATTTATTTTCCAACGTTTCGCCCCACTTTGCAGGGCTTCATCAGGGCTGTCTAAATGAATTGGTTGAACAGATTGTTGATCGGTTGAACAGATTGTTGATCGGTTGAACAGGTTGTTGATCGGTTGAACAGATTGTTGATCGGTTGAACAGGTTGTTGATCGGTTGAACAGATTGTTGATCGGTTGAACAGGTTGTTCAACCGATTCATTTGGACAGCCCTGATGAAGCCCTGCAAAGTGGGGGGAAACGTCGGAAAATAAATAGTTGTAAACTATTTTTGTTTCAGTTTTGACCGCAACCCTGACCATCTTCTTATATATCAATTTTTACGGTCAAATATATATACATATATGTGTATAGGGTACCTTTCAAATAGAGAGAAAATGTTGGCCTCAAGGCGCATAATAACAGAAAAATAAAATCATTAACATTCAGATGGTCGATCATCCTTAAGTTAAAATAAAATACTGGAAGATTATTGATTGACCGTGTGTAAAGATGAAAGGAATATGGTCCGGGTGCGGTCAAGAAAAACTCAAATAGTAGAAATATACTAATTTAATGAGCCAACGTTTCGCCCCACGTTGCAGGGCTTCTTCAGGGCTATTTTGACGGCAGTCAAAACTAAAATTGATTTGAGCCCTGCAACGTGGGGCGAAACGTTGCCTCATTAAATTAGTATATTTCTACTATTTGAGTTTTTCTTGACCGCACCCGGACCATATTCCTTTCATCATTAAAATAAAATAACTAAAATAATATCTTTTTTGGACAATACTTTTTTTATTTATTGAAGAATTATAACCTGCCACAACCTTGGCCAATAAAATAAGTAATTGTAATGATCGCATTCATACCAAAAAAAAAAAAAAAAAAAAACTTTCGTAAAGAAAAAATGTTTATAATATTAAGTAATAAAAAAAAAAAAAAAAAAAAAGAGGGAACTTTAAGATAGTAATAAATCGAACAATATTTAAAAAGCGCCTGAAATTGAAAAACGGCATGAAACACTCCACTCCCGCCCTCCATGGTAACCTCACTTATCTGGCTTTTTAAACAGGCAATTATAGCGAGTAGGTTGGTCGATGTAAGACATGTCACAATCTCACAAGAAGAGATCATAATACAAAAAAGGCAATCCTTCCCCGCCGGACCCGCCCCTTTAAGACTCCCGGGGATCGAATGTCCTATATCTCTTTTGAAATATTAGCTTAAAATTGGAAGAGGAAACTTATATAAACAGAAGGATAAAAAAAAAATGAACTTAATCAAATTGTGTACATGAAAAAATAAGCAAAATTTAGAACTAATATAACAATAAAATAAAACATTATTGGATATGATATATATAGTCTATAACAAGTTCTGACAAATTATATCAATTCACGCTGTTCCCTTAGCAAGGGGTGATATCACCACGAATTCTAAAATAGCGCCTATTCTAGAGATTGAGTCACTCCAGTAAATAAACGTTTTTATTGCATTTCATCCAAAGAAGTAATAATAGTCAATTGTTTTCTCTAAACGGTCTATAGCTTATAGTTTGCCTAACCACGACTATTTTATGCACTTTTTTAATTGAGGAGTTCGGTCGTAAAACCATTTTCAGTGTTAAAATTTTTGTTTGATTATAATTTATTTCGTTCAAACAGAAATCAACCTCAGAAAAGCCCTTGATGCAAAAATCTACAGATCTTAAAAAAATATAGCTACCCCGTTTTACGTCCTAACGTCTCATTTAATAATGGGGTGTATGAAAAAAATGACAGTTTTATCAAATTCAAGATTTCAAAGGACTGTAAATATTTTAATCTTATTTAATACTTACCAATACTTAATAATCCCTTTAGATCATTCTCTAAGCTTGTTTAATCCCATTCGACTACTAAAAAAAAAATTCAGTTTAGTTATTCGTTTCAAAGAAGAAACATGAAAGTGTCGTATAAAATTCTCGTAATTTTAAAGCATTAAATAAAAAATAATTTCACAGTCACTGAAGCAACTCGTGAAATTATTAAATATGAAGGAGAAGGTGTCCTTGACCAGGCCTCTGCGCGCCCGTCCACTAGTACTCGCGAACCAGGGAGTGTGGTGTACCGAAATATATAGTTAGTCGCCATCTACTCTCCATGGGGAAGGTGATAAATTTTTGGTTTGGACGATTGGCTAAAAGATGGCTAATGACTGTAGATAACAATGGACTATACTTTGAGTAGTAATTGTATTTTACATCAAAGAAATAATAATACAAATATTTGGTTGAAAACGGTGTTTTTTTTTATATATATACCCCATTATTTGGCATTTTATACATTTGCATACACTGTATTCGTATCAGAAACGGGTATGAATCATTACATGAATGATTTAATTACACCTTCAATTATATATTTCAGTTGCACTATAATTACACTAAAATCACCGTTATGGTCAGTAACATCAAAAATTAATAGTTTTGACGAACAATTACACTGGATTAATTGTAAGACACAATTGCAATTACTGTAATTGTGTAAAAGTAATTGAAATTACTATATACAATTACTTCTTAATGCTAAATAATTACAATTACATGTATTGTATTATATTTACTTGGAATTATAGAAAAACAATAACAATTATATAAGAATGGAATTAGTAATTGTAATTAAATTGGCAAGTATTTGTAATTTTAATTATACTTTTTGCCCACCTCTGATTTATATAGCATTGGTAAGAAAATTTGAAAGATTAAAGATTCAGACACAGAAGAGACCAACGATTCTGATGAATCACTTCATTGAACTATTTAATTTTAGACAAATAAGAATGTCGTAGTTTTTTTTTTTTTTTGTTTCTCTGTTAAGAATAGTTCTTACTTTCATTTAATCAGGAAAATCACTATGTACAGTTGAAATAAGTGAAAAGAACATCAGTTGTTTATGATAAGACGGTGTTTATTTTAGCAACTGAAAATACTGGAATGATCTTTCCTGCTGATCTAAAAAAAAATAAAAAGACTTAGCGTGTCTTCCTCTTTATTTTGTATCAAATTAAAAGGTCATTGGTTTCTTATTCACGCTAAGATAATCTTACATAAGATGTTTTCTTCTTTATCTTGCATAGACATCTGCTATAGTTTAATGACGGAGAGTCAGATGATTAATATATTGTTTCCACGGGCGTACTTTTAATTATTTGGCGAGGGGATAAGAGAGTTTGATAAGAAGAAAGCAATTATTCTCAAAATAAAAGCAATACACAAAATATATAACTTAAACTTTTAACAATTTTGACCGGATTTCCCAACTTACTGGAGCACTGAGGAGTAATTCCCGTAAATCAGACATTTTCCTAAACATATTTGAAACTGACTTCGATAAATAGGCTATTTTTTGTAAAATGACCTCTTTGAATAATTTTTCAAAACACTTTTTTTGCGGATTGACTAACGTAGCTTCTCGTCGAATTTTAAATATAGCAACTTTTCAAATTCAGCCTCCCCTCCCCTCATAACGACGTACCTGCTTATGTATTACATTATATAATTTTATGAAAAGCTACTTCTCAAGAGCCATTAGACGTCCAAATTTCTGCCAGCGATCAAATTAAAGATGATTTAATGTACTATAAAGTAGTTTATAACGTTTATTTTCGTAGAAGTAGCAGTTATTTATTTTGCAAACGAAATTTTGTCCGAACAACTAGAAATATGTTTATTTTAACAAATATCATGAAAACTACTACTCCTACGAAGATAAAGGTCATTAACTAGTCCATATTACATTACACTACTTTTTGAGTTTTGATTACTAATAGACATCTGTACATCTTGTGGTTCCTGAGAGATAGATTTTCACAATAAATTCACTAACCACTGATTTTGCATTACATTTTTTATGAAATGTTGCTTTAAAACAAACAGCTCTATTAGAGCTCAAATTGTAAAAACTTTACTCTACTTTAAATGATGTTCAATTAGGTTTCTACTGTTGCAGAAAGTTTTAATGATAGCTCCAAATAATTTTTTTTTTTTACTTTTTACTCCCCCCCTCCCTCCCACAACTATACTCAGTATTATTATAAGTATTCTTCTTAAAACTGCTAATCGATCTGTCCCCCCTGAAAAGTATGGCCACAGTGAATTAAGTAAATTAAACATTGAAAAAGGAGTTTTTCATCATACAAGTGACCAACTGATGGATGCAGAATCCATTCACTTGAAACTAATGATGCAGCTGCACAAACGTTCGATAAAAGTAGCGATGACTCACCAATTGCCAATGGCTACTTTCTTATCTTCTCACTTAGTCCAGAGCATGCACACTCACAATTTTTCATTGGATGGGGCTAATAATTTATATATATATATATATATATTGGTGTTTGTTTAAAGATCCTTGTGGTGACACAGTTTAATTTTGTCCAATCTAATTGGGTCAAATCAGATATCTCTTAACATACTGGGATAAAATTCCTACCAAATTATTTCATATTTTTGAAACTAAATTTAAATTTGAACGATCAGTGTGTTCTGCAACACCAATTGATCCAGTCTGCCTGAATTTTTCAGTTACACTCAGTTCAAAGTTGGAAGTTAAAATACTATTCCGACCATATTTTAAACAAAAGTTTTTAAATATGTCCGAGAGACTTTCTTTACATTTGAAATAAATAATAATAATAAAGGCTTAACCAACCCGAAGGTTCGATGCCGATACCACCAAATGCTCTCTACATACATCCTTCCAGTGATGTCCCTCCAAACCCAATTCCACTAAATCTATTTTAACGCAATCCTCTCATCAGGGTTTCGGTCTACTCCTCGGACGTTTCCCCGTTGGATCAGTGTTTATTACCATTTTAGAGATCCGCTCGTTACTAAGCCCTACAACCTTACATGCCCATCTTACACGCCGCAATGCTATAACTTGAATTATATTTCCCGGGTGTAGATCCCTTAATTCAGTGTTGTCTAATCTTCTAAATTCTCCCGTTAATTCATCCTTTTTCGGTCCGAATGTTTTGCGTAATACTTTATTTTCTAAAACCCTAAGACGCTGTTCATCCCTTAGTGTAAGAGGCCACGCCTCAGATCCATAAAGAACAGTGGGAAGGATAATGGTTTTGTGAATTCTAATTTTTAAGTTTTTCGATAGAAGGCGCGAGCTAAGCAGTTTCGAAATTGAAAAATAACAAGCATTTCTCGCTTTCAACCTAGCTTTTATTTCCTCATCAATTTCGTTTTTTCTGGTTACCGTAGAACCTAAATACTTAAACTTATCTACCTGTTCAAACGTATTTCCTCCTATATCTATATCACCGAAATTGCTCGCGTTTCTACTTACATTTGAAATATTGTTCAATAATGACAGGCTGTTCAGTAGTTCTTCATTTTTAATATCAGCTGTCAAATGAATTTAACACTTTACTGGTTGAAAATTTTAATCTTGAGTTAATTTTAGGACACCCTTTGCAAGAATCAGTCAGACTAATAGTGTATAATTATTAATATCAGTCTGAATTTTGAACGACTCCATACTGACTGATCATATGGGGGTATTTTAAAACAACTCTGTACTCATAAGAAATAAACTTAATAGTTTTTTTTTCCGATCCTTCTAAAACAGAAAATTAATTAATAAATTGCATTATGCATTTGTTACATGAATCCAATTAGATGCAGACTTTTTTTCTACTGAGATACTTAATTGCGGCTTTTTGGGTCCATTCTCTGAGAATACTGCTATAAAAGAATTTGGAGGTAAGTGGCATCGGCGTGATAATTAAACGACTAAAACAATTAGTAAAAATAGTGGGAAAGAGGTGCAGAACAAAGGAGTTAAACCAGTGGTTTCAAAACTTTTTTGTCCTACCGCCCCCTTCCATGAAAAATATTACTTAGCGCCCTCTGTGGAAATAATTTTTTTTTTTGTTAATAGCAATTAATAGGAAATATACATGTATTAATATTTCTACCTCTTTTGTAAAATATAGCAAAGAAAAGTGTAAATTAGAAACATTGAACTTTGAAATTATGAAACTATTTATTGAACTCAAAATAGAATGTAATACAAAAAAAGTTCGAAATCTTCTTAATGAGAAGGATGAACCTGGTGTACTGCTAACAATTTAGTAATCTTCGGCTCTATTTTGGTCAGCAGTAATATTGTTCACCATGACAACTTGTAGTTATTCATCCCCCCCCCTCTATCAGAGTTAAAAGTTTATTTTTATGGGTTTTTTGGGAACCTTCCTCCTCCCAGGAAGGGAGAACACTTCATAAATCTTTCCATTATTATATTCCCCCAAAAGTTAATATAAAACAATAATTTTTTAATACCTCCACTGACAGTTACAATTGTTCATCTCTTGAGGAGTATACAGGTAAATGTGATCAAGTTTAAATATTAAACAGATATCTCTGATAATAAAAAACAAATTCGGAATCTCTTTTTTCTTCAAGGAAGCCTTCATGATTGGTATTATATTTACTTTCTTCTACATTAAAAATAGAATTCATAAGGCATTGGTGGTCTGGTTTCATTGCACTAATTAGAAGAAATGGCAAAATGAAATATGTAACTCACTATTACATATGGATTAGTGGAGAAATACGTTGTCATTTTATTTTTTAAATTGAGTTAATGATATCAATGGATTAAAATCACTGCATTTCTCTTAATTGTTAAAATAAAAAAAAAAGAATTAATCTTTCCTTAATTCCTTGATATCAATAACTTCATTAAGTTGGAGTTCTACATCACAAATCGATATAACTGCTTTTGGTAAGTTATAATTTAAAAATTATTATAGAGACATATCATGTAGTAAGGTAAAGTTTTATCAAAAATTTAATTTGTAACATTAATTAAACTCATTTAAATTTTGAAATAAACTGAATACGTTTATGATGTAGTTTTTGATAGAAAAATTAAAAAAAAAAAAAAAAAACTTTACCTTATTACAAGCTCATAATGCATCATGGAGTAGCAGTGTAAAGTTAGAATTTTTAACAATTATTGAATGATCAAAACATCAACCGTTTTGACTCCTAGTTTCAATATAATAATAAGATATAACAAGTATAGAATGGACGAAAAAATTTGCAACAATATTCTCGGTAACTAGAACTGATAGGGACATAAAGTAACTATGTGAAGAAGTTAATTAGTAAATGAACCAATAAAAACCGATGTATCAATTAAGAAAAGTAATCATATTATCTAATTACATAATAAAAATTCTTGTAATACTAAAACTTTTACAAATATATTATTTGATAACGGGAAATACATTAGGCAAGTAAAAGCGCTTGCCTTAACTGTAAATAAGAGTAGCCACACACTAGGAACTTTTAAAACAAGAAAAATGGAACTTATTTTTATTGAGAACCCGCATACAGGTGATTATTATTAAAAAATTCTAAAATGTTCAATTTTCTTCGAGACTCAATAGTGGCTGGTAAAACAGAATGCACATGTTCATACCTGTCCCAACACACTGGCGTTTACAAAGTTGCTCTTGAATTTTAATATAAAAAGTTACTGTCAATCTTCCCTCTTGTTCAAAAGCCAATTACAAGTGTGTATCCTTGTATTTAATGAGGACATACTGACAACTAGTTTCTCAAAACTTTCCTCCTCCCATGCAGAAACAATTAAAAAAATTTATTGGATATTTTTTAAACTGTCAATGAACTTATAAATAAAATTGTCCGTCTAAAAGCCTAAAGGATGGAACCAAAATTTTCTGTATTTTTTCTCTTCCTAGGTTAGAAGGCTAGAGTACTAATGCATGCAGTCTCGACAAAATCTTCCAATTGAAATTGATGTTAAGCAAATAATCATTTGCCAGTGGGCGCTTGGAACAGTAGGTAACTTTATTAACTGACTAAATTTTTAATCGCTGAGACTAAAAAGTTACCAGTGTGTGACTAGCCCCGATACACATGATTTTTTATGACAAAGGATTCTTTTTTTTATTTAAAAAAAAAAAGGATAAATAAAAAAAAAGGGTAAGAGGAGTTTTTAACACAAGACAACCTGAACACTTTGAAAGAGATCAAAGAATTTTATTTCCAATTCCTCTGAGCAAGGTTCATATCTATTAGTTTACATTTTTGCTATAAATAATACAATAAAGAGCTAGTGAAAAAAAACATAAAAATAAAACACTAGAATTAGCGTGTACCATCATCTATCCCTCGTACTGCAATTTATGAAAAGAAAAGGTGTTTTTAAGTTACAAATTTGGGACAAAGAAACAATAAAAGTAACAAAAGCATTTTAATGAAAAAAAAAATACAGTAAAAAAAAACTAAATAGAAGAAAATGAAATCAGCTTTGGTAAATTAAAATGGCACTGTGCTCTTAGAAACCGAGCTAGTCCATATTGATTCAACGATATCTCTTAAATTTTAATATTAAAGAAAAACTAATTTACCTTTTGCGATAATTAGAAACTATAGTTTACACATAATAAAAGAGCAATAATGAGAAATAATTGCTCGAAAAAATTTATTCTAAATTAAATTTTGTTAAGTAATTATTAAACAAATTTTAATTTTTAGTTATGTAACAAGCTACTGCAGTTTTAACAAATTACAAAAAGGTAGTGTGACATTTAGTTTTAGAAAAATGCTCTAAAAAATACATCACAGCCTCAACACACACCTTCCTAATTGTTGAAACTGTGTCTTGTTTACTATTAATACATATATATTTTAATAGTCTCAAGCACCTGCTTCATAAATATATATGAAGCTTGTTAAAAGAGGTTGGTTCAATATATAATTAATTAGAAAAACTATATACAATTTATTAAGAATTCAAAATTTAGTAAATATACATATGTAATATATATATATAAAGTAAACAAAAATTGAGAACACCATACTTACTATCACTTGTAAACATTGACACAATTGGACACAGGAGTAACAGGGAAGTCTATTTAATGAGTCGGGGGAAACCAGAAGTAAATCTTGGTAACTAATTATCATACAGCTAAAAAATAACATTTAAAAAAAAAAGAAACAAAAGTTGAGGAGTTTCGTTTCATTATCTGCGATAGAAAAAGCAATGATTTATCGAACAAAAACATCCTTTTATCATTGTCTCGTAAGTCTAAAATATACAAAGAGGAATTCATTTCATTAGATTTTTAGATAACTAAATATAAATAGAGATTAATAGTCCTTTACACTCTGATGAAACTAAAAGCATCACTTTATTTGATAAAAATGCTTCACAGTCATTCGTAGTACTGAACAACCATTCACAAGATAGTATACATAAACTGGCAAATATGAACCTTTGTCTGAAAATGGAAATACGACTTTAACATTAAACTTTTGACTTAGCAGCGAAATTCCAGTAAACCGATTTACGAGAACTTCTTTCGCGCTGAGGTGAAGGCATGATGATAGCCGATATTATCGTGTGTAACTAACATTACTAATACGTCATCCTCAACGCTAACACTATTTGTACAAAACAAGGCTTTCCATCTTCTTTTGTTAACTACCTTAACATTATTGGCTATATGTTCAACAATATACAATAAAGACTTCTTATTTAGTCCTAACACATCACTTTTACATTTTTCGCACTGGATTATTTTTAAGGTCATGAGAACGATTTAGGGATCTACGATGATCCTTATTTGCCTGTTATTATTGATCTGTGACGATAAAAAGAGATGAGAGAAAGAACAGAGAGACTGAAGACGTGGTGATGATGATGATGATAAGGTGATGGAGAGGCTAGGGCTAGCGACGGTTCTGGAGGGGAGCGTTAAACCTCATTCCACCTCCGCCACGAGGTCCTCCTCTGGGAGGAGTTCCCCCGCCGCGGCCAATCAAACCCCCTCTGCCTCCCCGGCCACCTCCACCTCCTTCGCCTCCTCTTCTGGCCTTCTTTTCTTCTACGTTTAACTTTACCCCACTTTCATCAGGAAACATTATCGGCTGAAATAATAAAAAATTGTTAATACAGAAATAGTTAGGTAACAGAATTTTTCCATAAATACATACAAACATTGTTGGTTGTTGTTTTTTTATTCATACAGTTTGTTCTGTATATTAGACATTAGAATGAAACATGCATTCTAAAGTCAAAACAATATCTTTTTTTATAGTACTAGCCACATACTCAAGACGCAAAGACCACATAAATATGTAGTAAACCATTAACTCATCGTAACAAGTGTCTTAGTTGTTATATTCCTTATAATTAATGAATGAAAGTTTATTCAAAGGAATAACAAAAACAACTCGGCCCAAAAAAAATATATATCATAGATCAATATTGCACTAAATAAACAAACACCAAAACATACACATATCATGATTGTAATTTCACAATACAAGAAATGTAATTGCAACCTGTCCAGGTGTTAGGTATTTTAACTGAAAAGTGTTTGACTGAATTCATAGCATCTTAATCTTACATTTAAAAAAAAAAATGAGACACCAAAAGAGAAGTAAAGGCCATCCCTTCCCACATAGAACGAATAGGATATCAATGCATCTTGCTTGAAAGAGCTTTATTCTCTTGAAATTTATGATATTTAAAAATTAAATTTTCAATATTTCAATTTAATCCTCTCTATGTTCATAAAATCATTTTTTATTGGTTTATTTAAAGTTTATATATTCTAAAAAAGGATTAGTTAAGGTGCTTTTATGCATGGGCTTCAACCAAGATTCTTCATCTTCAAGTGGTATTTTGCTTGCTCAAAATGGAAGAGAAAAAAATTCATTTTCGTCATTTAATGATTTATATAAAAAATCCGCTGCACAACCGGTTAACAAAATTTGCAGTGTGTACGGCGATGATGGCTTATGTATTAAGTACTGTTCGTAAGTGGTTAGCTAGGTTCAGAACTGGAAATATAGACTTGGAAGACGCAAAGGGCTTGGGTTGTCCTTCGACTGTTGATGACCAAAGTCAAGCATTGGTCCATACACAACCCTCACTCCAAGGGGTATTACAGAAATGTGCCCAGTTGGAACAATTAAAGGCAGCTGTTGAGCATTGTCCAGCATTGGCTAATCGCAAAGACATAGTTTTCCATCACGATAACTCCCGTCCTCGTGTCTTTGTAGACCCGGCAGAAATTAATGGAGTTTGGCTAGGGTGTGATCTCCCACCCACCCTATTCACTAGACCTTACCCCAAAAGATTTTCACTTATTTTGTGCCCTTCTAAACTCTCCTAACAGGAAACACTTTTAATTCACTCTAGTACACCAAAATGCATATAGAGAACTTCATTGCACAAAAATCTGAGAAGTTCTGATAGGACGGAATTAAAAAATTACCTGAAAGAAGGCAACATGTAATAGATCAAAATGGTCTATACATAATCGATTAAAAATATTTACAAGAATCTGAAATTTTTATTAAAATCACCAGTAAAAACGCTCCAGTCTTATTTTTACAATGCAATATATTAAAACAAGATAAATTATTTACGTAATTTTGAATCTTTCCAAAATTATGTTGTTGAAGTTTAAGAAAATCCCATAATGAAGACCAATTAAATGAGTTATAAAAACGCTCACTACTGCTTGAACCAGAACGTTATTCATTTAATAGATACCATAAAGGAATGTATTTTCCTTTATTTATTATATTTGCTCTGTACTTAACCCTAAGGGTTACAGAGAAAATATAATAATTTATAATTTTCTAAAATAGTGAGACCCAAATCTTGCCAGAGGAGTTAAAGAGTTTTAGGATCTACACTACTTCTAAAAGTATAAGGATTTTCAACATGTACGAACCTAAGACCACTGAAATCAAGGTTTAATTTCCAAGTGATAAGTGAAAATACTACTACAATAGCATGGGGGGGGGGGGAGGTATGAAAATTAACCTAACTTAATATACCCATAACAATTATGGAGAAAATAATAAATAAGCCAGAACATTATTTGACATCCATTTATCATTAATTTAAAAAAAAGTACCTTTTATGCACTAAACATTGAAAAATATAATACACCTATTGATGAATGTGTCGATAATAAAATTACCATCAAAACCCAACCTTGCTTTTATTTAATACCTGATAATACTACTAGATGTCTGAAAAGTAGATGGTCTCGAGACCTTCTACACTATAAATGTTATTGGAGTTCTATCAGTGGGTAGATTCTCCACTAGAGTGTAAATTTAATAGAGTTGTAAATACCAATAAATAATAAAAAGAAGAATATATTAATAACACAATTAAGTTTTAAAAAACTTACCTTCGCATTAAGAACAGCTTGCACAGAGCTAACTTCTTCAAAAATAATAAAACCATAAAATGGTAATTTCATCATACCAGGTCCTTTATTGCCAGGTTTGCTCAGAATTTTTAAATCAATAATGTTTCCAAACTGTCCAAATAATTCCTGCGAAAAAAAAAAATTGTAATTAATCATATATTGAAATTTAACTACCCCATTAATTAGTAATTCAAAAGCCAATATTATCCTGATGACAGATGAATGTAACTTACCTTTAGTTCACCCTCAGAAGCATTGTGAGGGATGTTTCCGACGAAAACTTGATGGTTATCAGAATATTGATTGTTTCTCCTCCTGTCACCATCTCCACCATAGCTATTTCCTGAGCAAACAGAATTTTCCTATATAGTTATACATAAATCTAGACAAATCTAAAATTTTAATAAAGAAATTTTTTCTCCTTCCTAAGAAATGTAATACATATCTCAAGTGATATCCTCGAGATATTGTTAACGTCATAGTCATTGAACAATACTCTTGCCCTAGTATAAAAAATATACTATTAATATTGCTAATTGATATTTTTGTAGTTTATACTTCTAATAAACATAACTGGACCACATTCTACAGAAAGACACCAAGCCACAAATTAACTGAACCAAGAAAAATGGATTTTAAGTTCAACATCAATAAACAATTGACAAATAAAACTATTTAAGTACTGATTATTATATACTTGAATGATATGATGATTGAAATATAATTTTTTTCCTTAAATCTGACCACCTGTCATCCCACATCACTCTTTCCCATTAATTTTTTACTACAGATGTGCTGAATATTGAATGTTGGCCTTATATCAAATGTTCCAAAAGGCAAACATAAAATCCAAATTTTAACTTCAAATTAGCGAATTTTTTAAATAAATAAATCCCTAATTTTGAATGTAAATCTCTATTGAGGATAGATAACTCCATAATGCAAACATTAAGTCAAATTATAAACTAACCATTACTAGTATCGTCGTGGTTTTGCCTAGAAACTGAATTATAGTTGTTTCTCTGAGCGATATCATTGCGTTGAGGCTTAGGTTGTTGATTGGAGTTAGACCTCAGCTCAAATCCTTTGTTTTCAGTTTTTGTTTGTGGCTAAAAATTAGAAAAAAACAGGTAAGAGCACAAAATAAATAATTAAAAAATTTATTAATGAATAAAAATATTAGTGCTAATATAAGTAATAATTTTCACCAGTTTAAATATTACTCTAACTTAAAAGAATATAATTATGTACTTAAAACATGTCTCGTTTTTATCCAAAAGATAAAATAAAAATTAACACAATTTATATATATTTATTTTCTACAAGAAAAAATAATGTAATATGGCAATAGTTTTCTGATCAAAATTTCCTTAAGATAAACATTTTTTTTTTTTTTATGAGCAACTGTAATAAATTTTTTTTGGACATAATTAAATTTATTTTAAACGAAAATCCCTTATCCAATAGCTCTGTGACTCTAAAATTTGTGCAAATCCCTTAAATAAGTTTAATATAGGTTTTTTATTAATTACTAAATCATTGATTAGATTTTATCAAATGTCTAGACTTTTAAATAAATAATGTTACTAATGAACATTAAACAGAAAATATATTTCAGTAAAATTTATATTATTGGTGATAAGAAGAGTGTTTTATATATACATACATATTTTTTTCAAGAATTTATAACCCTAAGAAAACAGAATTATTTTGAAGTAAGTGAACATGCAATTATCATGCAAAGGCATAGATATGTAAAACAGTTCCAATCCTAACAAAACCAAATTTTTATTAAATATAGGGGATTTGAATTTCATTTGCCTATAAAGGATAAGGGAAAATTTAGAATTAATACAGAGTAAAAATTTGGAAATTTTAGTGGACTCATTTTTTTTAAACTGCAGTTAATATTTAATATATTTTTGGATGTGTATTTTTTATTATTAAATATACAAACCGGCGGTGACGTAGGCTCAGTGCTGAGCATAGCAGGTGCCTGAGAGGCTGCCACAGGACTGGTGTTATAGTAAACGGTGCCTCCTACGTGATGACCTTGCTTAACCAAATTGGCGTATGTCTTAGGTTCGTTAGATGCTATAGGACAGAACAAATTAGTAAATTAACTTTAATGTTAATAATGCTAAGCAAATGAAACAACTAAATAAAAGACAGTTAAGAAATGATCTTTAATAAACAAATAAAAGTGAATAGAAAAAAATTAAGGAAGAAAGTAGATAGCTGACCACTTTCCCAGAGCCAACAAACAATGGGGTAATCGCCCATGATTGCTAATAACACATAACAAGTCATAGAAATGTTTATAATAGAATTTAAAGAATTAGATAACTGGGCAACACAATTTATAACAAGATTTTCACTTTTATATTGAATTGAAAAAACATCGATAACAACATGATTATCCAACTATTATTTCTGTCACTAAATTAGGAACTTGATGCACAATTTGGCTTTATTAACATTCCGAGAAATTATTGTTTAAATAAAATAATCTGTATCCAAGATTCTCACATTTAAGCAGATTCGGCCATCCTCGAGGACAATCATAAATATAAATTTACACTTCACATCCAATAATTTAATAACTTTTTGCAGGCTATTCTGCCCAGGTCAATAATTTCAGTCAAATCTCCCTATTTTGTCTTTTTCAGACTTTTTCATTAAATTTTAAAACTTTTAATTACAGATTAACTTAACAATATTTTTTCTAAATAATTTAAAAATTTAATGGAAGTGATTTGGTGGAAATTAATGACTCAGGCAGAATGGCATGCAATAAATTTTTAAATTATTGGACGTGAGGTGTAAATTTATACTTAAGATTGTTCTCAAGGAAGACCGAATTGGCCGTAACGTTGGACTTTTAAAGAAATAATACAGAGTGGTTTGAGACTTAAATTAGAAACAAATTATTTAATTTAAACAATAACAAACAGTCATAAGAAAGTGAAAAGATTAAATATAAAGATCTTAGAAATGTTCTTTTTAGGCTTCAATGTTGAAAAATAAAAATTTAGAATTTTCACTGACTAATATTGAGCAAGTCCCCAGTTTCTAATTTCGTGACTGTTACTAATGTTGTGAATACGTACCAACTTGCTGCTGAACAGGAGGTTGTGATTGGATATGGTATTCAGGTTGGGCCTCTGGTTGAGCAGCACTTTGCTGCATCTCAACCAAGACAAATTGGCCCTGGTTTGGTTGAGATGCTGGCTCGACTGCTACAGTTTCCTTTTTCAAAACAAAATATATGTCAGTAAAGAATTTGATAATTCATAATAAGACCTCTAAAGAAATAATTGTCAGTGTTAGAAAGAGCCAAAAGATAATACACAATACATAACTGATTTGTAAGTTAAAATTATACAAATAATCGAGCCTAGTTCTAATTACATCTAAAAATTAAATAAAAAAAATTAAGAGGTTGTAAATGAGGTATGTAGGTGAGTCATAGAACTGGTTTTGAAATGAACCAACTATTAAATTCCTAATTTCAAATGATGATGTAAAAATTAACTTACAACTAACTGGCTAGGAGGAGCTTGCTGCATAATTTCAATGTTGTTGTAAACCTGTTGTGGGGGATCAGCTGGAGCCAGATCTTCATGATTCTTAGTCTCTGACAGTCCGTTGACAACTTGATTTACGCTAGGGTAATATGCTCCAGGAGCCTGGAAATATTTCATAACATGTTAAAAATAAGTAAGTTTATTCAACTGGAATAAACTTAAAGAAACTAGTGAAAAAACGGACAGATTCAGGAAATTTTAATCGAAAAAACTTGGAATAAATTTTACTTCAGATTTGGCAAATTAGAGTCTTCTTTAAGGGCTAAGGGCTGATTCACCCCTTTTTCATTGTACCCTAGTCAGATTAAGTCATAACAATGAAGAACATGCATTTTTAATGGATTTAATCTAATATAATGTTTCCTTGTTTATTAACTCCTTAATTACTATAAAGACCTTGCCATGTTCCCATTAATCACCTTCTATTAAATTTTTAAAATCTTTTGCTTTCATCGGTTGATCTTTAAGCTATTACTTTAGGAAGAGCAAAGAATTGCCGAATAGCTTCATGTCAAATGTAGAGCTCCCCACAAAAAATTGCAAACGATTTTAGTTTTGTTAAATTTTGCAGTTATAACCTCTTATGGCGGAACTCTATATTTTACAAAGAGATATTTAACAATTCTTAGTTCTTCTTTCAGTCAAAGCTTGAAGATCAATTAATAAAATCATAAGATTTTAAAAATTAAATAGAAAATGATTAATGAGAACATGGAAATATCTTAAAGATTATTAAAGAGTTAGAAAGTTGCCGAGTAAATAAATCAAAAATGTATGAGCCAATATTATTATCAAATCATTTTTTTCTAAATCAATCTAGATAGTCAAGAGTAAATCTCATGACAATTGTCCAACAGTTTTCACGATGGCAACGCAGTGTTACGGCAGGAATGGGTTTAAAGCTTTCTGTAGGTTCACTGCTTTTGCATGTACTATCAAATGACACACTAAACCAAAAATGAAAATACTGTCATGATCTCAACTATAATAGAGTTTATACTATGGCAGTGGCTAAGGCTATTGCAATAGTTGTTAACTGTTTTCATGTAATCTGGTGAATCTTCAGCATTAGTATTATATCGGAAATGAAGGTATTTTGGAATTAGTTATTTTGCTTTAGTGAGAAATAATGTATTTCAAAAGTAAGAAAATAGTAAAATAGCGATTATAAGATATTTATTTAATAAAGAAAATTGCTTTAATTCCACTAATGAATAATCATTTAAAGAAATAAATATAGGTATTTATTTGATTGAGATTATTTCATCAAATAATTATATATTTTATGAATAACCATTATTTAAGAAACAATTATTTTGATAAATAACCCTTTAATCTAGTGGTCCATAACTTTATCGCCAAGACACCCTTTTTGGTCTAAAAACATTTCACGGCATCCTGTCTAACTAAAAAAAAATATATAAAAATGCCACAATTATCTTAAGAGTAAGATGTGAAGAAACGTTGGCACAAATAAATAATTTCTTGTTTATTTGCTGACCGAACCCCATGATAAACAACCGCATAAAACCAAGACCATGATAATTATGAAAGAGTAAATTAGTTAATATTACCTCAGGAGCATGGATGTCATTTTGCTGGACCTCGGGTTCCTGATCTTCCTCTGCTTCGGACCTTGTTTCAAGCTCTTCATCTGATAAAAGATCCTAAACATTACAAAAAAAAAAAATTAGTACAAAAAGTAATTTACGTAGAGAAACTAATATTTGTCAATTATAGATTATAGATATAGAAGACAAAAAACTTTATAATATAGAAGACAAAAAAAAAACAGGATTAGTAAGTTTAAATCTTTATAACAAAGTCTGAAATTTACAACATGGATTTAAATTTATTAATTAACACCATAATCAAAGGAGAACCTTCTATTCAGGACTTAATAAGGAAATACAATTCCTTGTTGTCTGAATATAATTCTTAACCACTTGGAATTTGCTCTGTCCATTGAAGGATTAGTAGCCACATTGTAAACAACAGATATTCTCCAAGAACATAAGATAAACTCCAATCCATCTCAATTATTACAAACAGATTATCCAATCCAACAAGACCTTAACTCAGGTCCAGGAACTTAGGAGTTTTATCCAACAACTTAACATTTATCCACTCCTACTTAATGTTGATAATGAAAATATGAACTACAACACTAATTAATTGCTAATGTTTTATTTTGATAATTTATATGATTTAATGATTATTTTAAATAAATCGGTTATTCTTAGTACGGCAGACTTATTAAATTCACTTATATTTTTATAGATCTTTAATTTATTTTTATATTTCATACTGACATAAAATTATACGAGCCATTCATTTAATACATAACTAAAAATTTATGTTGAGCCATAATTGAACAAGAAAGATGTGTCAATTTAGATAATTACAAGATATCTTAATTAAATAAGATATTTCTTGTAATAATGGAGATCATTTCAACAGAAAGCAAACAGACAATGGCTGGGAGCTCGGTTAGAAATAAAACTGTATTGAATCATACTTTAATGTGTTTCAACATTTTATTCTAAATCGGAGACCATTACCGCACTTATTATCAGTCAGATATAGAATCATTTAATCACTGGCATTGTCCGTAATAAAAGATAATACCATATTTGTACATGATGTAAATAAATAAATACTAGAAATTTTTGGAAATCTAGTATTATTTATAATAAAAACAACAATATGCGATTAAATCAAATTTAATTTTTATCCATGATTGAAAAATTTTTATATATTTTAAATGGTTTAATGTTTGGAATGAGTATAAATTTTTAAGTAATCTTCTCTTATAAATCTAACAAATTATAATAAGAGGTTCCTAACAATTTATTTTTTCTCATAACTACCAACTGACACTTGCATAATCATGAATATGTATAGACCAGGTGTCCCTGAACTCAATTGAACTTGTAAAACTTATTCCTCGGATCAGAACAAAAGTATGAACTATTTATAAAAACATTTTTACATTGTTAACTAAAAACATATTCAATTACAAACTAAAAATTTCAAATTTTGCAAAAAGGTATATTTTTCAAAAATATGTATAGAATATCATTAGATCTTAATGGCCGGTTACAATATAGTGGCTAAAAAATGTAATATATAATGGAATGCTGATCATTTACCTCAATTATCTGAAAAACAATTAAATTTACAAACTTATAAAAATAATTAGTTTAAAATTTTATTTGATATTGTTTGATAATTTTATATTAAAAAATGAGCTCTACAACTACACTTATTGAGGCCTAAGAAATTGTTAAGTAACTATGTTTTAGCCTTTTAAGACAAAAGTAATTTCCTAAAAAGTAAGCAAAAATAATTTCCTAATGGCAACCTATCTTCTCAGATGGCCATCTGCAACCACCCTTTGAGAAATGTGCTATGACGAGGGGGGGAGAGAGACATTTACTCCTGGATTGATATGGTTTTGTGGTACTTTGCCTCATTATTGTATCAAATTTAAACATAATTTTTAAGGTTAATATTAATCCTTAGTGCACCCATAGTAATTTTTTTAACATTTTGTGTATTTTTTTTTTTTTAATAAATAGCTTGCAATCAGAAAAAAAACAAAAAAAAAAAAAAAAAAAAAACCTATATTTTTCATGTAAAGACCCTGACAATTAGGAAATATAGAGAAAATTCCAGTGGTGACTGTCTCAGCCATGTAAATAAAATAAGTTACATTCACTGTAAGTACCTAAAGAGGCACTTTCATACTTTCTCTGGCTTGTGACATCATTTGCATGACCGATTACTAACATGTGAAAATAGACCTTAACACGATAACACTATTACATAGGAAGGGATATAGAATGTCAATCATAAAGGAGTAGTTCGGACATAATTTTTTTTTACATAACACAAACACCATAACGGATAAATCATTTTTCAATTCAGATGACAAGTCATGGAATACCGTAAAAAAAAAAAAAAAATTATATTGTATCACAATAAGAAATAAAAATTTATTTATTATCTTTAAAAATACATTAACTAATAGTGCCAACATGTGGGAAAGTAATAGATCCAATTATCAGAAAGAATTATTCCTTCTTAAATGTTTCAATAAAAAAAAATTAAAATGTTCAATTATTTTTTAAAAAATGTGTCCACTAGTCTGTCTGAGAAATCAGTTAAATTCACAGCTATTGCACTGTGGATAATTCAATAGAAGAGATAAACTACAACAAATATATCCTCATAACTACAAATACTTTTTCTTCTTTCTGAATAGCTCAAGTAGATAATGTCAAATAATTTTCATAATCAGATGATGGCCATTCGCAGAAATTTTTATTTAACTTTACTATCTTAAGGAAGATAGTGATCCTTTAGAAAAGAAGATTAAGTTGAAAAGGGTTCAGCATCAGGAAATATATTTTTACAGTTGTCATGCAGATAAGATATGGCAGGCATAGTAAATCAATAGGCACTGAGTGATAAATACTAACATGAGGAAAATAAACCAAACCAACATCCTGGCAGCATAGTATTCCTCAATTATTGATTTAATCACAGAAATTTAAATAGAAGCATTGTTGGGCAGTATTTCAAAACATTTCAACATATTCAAGTGGGACAAATTATATTTTAGTATATTTAAGGGGAACAAAATATATTTTAGTATTTAACAGTAAAAAATAGTGTTAAATACTATTTGAGACAAATTGAACTTAGGGTGACAAAATACTTTTCATTTATAAAAAAAAAAAAGTATTTGATATTTTTAATCTACAAAATATTAAGAAGTATTTTATATTCCAAGGAATAAAAAAAAATTTCTAGTGCAAAATACTGCTAAGTATTTTTAATACTAACTTATTTTAAAAAAGTACTTTCAATCATCTTATTTCCTTTTAAAATAACAAATTTATATCAATAGAAATTAAATAATTCATTAAAATTCTAAACAAGAACCTCAGTTTTAAAGCAAACATTTAGAATAAAAGTAATTTTTAGGCTACAAGACATCCTTGGAGGTCTTCTCGTAACTATTAGTAATCTAACCATTAATGGCCAATCATACTTGAGGCATTGATGTATCAAAAGCACAACTATAATATTGTGATGTTCACCGTATTATATTAATTAAATAAAATATATTTTAATCTAATACTCAATTGTCTTAAAATAAGAAGTGGAATCACAGATATATATATAAGAGCTTTTGAGTTGACAGAATGACTCATATATAAAAAAAAATTAATTATTTCTTAAAGCAAAATTTTCTACTCTTTAAAATTTATTAAACGATAAATCATTTTTAAATCAAAATTGAAAATACAAAGACTGGTTTTAAGGAGTTAGTCATTCTGTCAACTTAAAAACTGGTACCACAATGCATCCATAAATAAATATCATATAAAAGGTTAATTGTAATGCCAAATTAAAAAAAAATATTAACAGTATAAAATAGTAATGTTAACATTTTATGTAATCCAAGGATCAAAAATTAATTTAAAGGAAAAGTAAATAAGTTTTTATATTAAAGTCACTCAACCAAAAAACCCCAAGTTATGAAGTTCGCTCTCTTAGGTATAATGAAGATGTTTTAAATTATTTTTACTAGAAGGTTCAATTATTGATTTACACTAATATAGAACAGCATATTTATTGACTTCAATGTTAAAAATCTTTAAAAAAACTAGTTGAGCCCATTCCACTTCTGGCATTGGTGACGATAATATCTGTAAAGCTTTAAATATTTTGATAGATATGGAAATCATTATAGAGGATATTCATATAGAAACTGATTTAAATTTATTTTAAAAAACAGAGAAGAAAATCAATGATTACTGTAATTTTATGAAATCAACCCCATTCCGATTTGAACCCGAGTAAGAGAAAGTTGTAGAGACAAGTAAGTAACAAAGTTAAGTATACTATACTTAATACATTAGTCTAGAAGAGGTTTCAATTTTTTAAAAAAATGTTTATAATGGTCATATAGTAAAAATGAATCCAAAATTTTAATAAACTAATAGTTCAACTTTATAAATATTTCTGAGTAAAACTAAAGAAATAAATGCTAAATTATACCTGATATCTAAATATATCATTGTGCACGTAGTACTTCTTCGGCGACTGGGCAGCAAGTACAAACGTCTGAGTAAATCTCCTCATGGGTTGCCCAGCATTTGATAACTCACCGCTCACCTAGACAATCCGTTATTAGTTAACTATATTTATTGAGTTATTTCAATAAATTGAAATGTAAATTACTTACTTGCACGACTACGCCATTGTCTAAAGTTGCCTGTGAATCAACTTGACTAATTTTGGCATGACAATCCCTAAAATTCAACTGCTGAATTTGCTGGTGTATTTGTTTTTGACCAACAACAACAGGCATCTCTCGGTTAGTTGGTCCTAACCCTCCATGAATGAATGAGGAGCTATTATTATAGAACCTGAAAACAGAAACATTTATTGATATTAGATTTTTCTCAATTTATCAATAATACTAAAATTATTACTGATATTTCCAAAATAAAAATTGTTTAATTTTTAATTTTATTATTTTGGTTTAATTTTTTTTTTTCTAAATGGTTTAATTATATGTTGAGAAAAAATAATAGAAAATTTGATATTCTCTTATTTGGTGTTTTGAGTTCAACATATTCCTTATATAGGTAAAGTAAAAGTTGATAACTGACAGTACCATGGAAACATGAAAAGAATCAGACTAGTTGGGAGGAAAAAACATAATGCACATGTCAATGGTAATAGAATATATGAACAATTATACATCATATAAAAAAAAATGTAAAAATTAAAATGCATGTTCTATATACTATACATATGTGTATACAACTTGACTTGATGTAAATAAATTACTATCGCTAATATATCAAATAAAATCATATAATATGAAAAAAGATGTTAGAAGAATAAACAGAGAAAAATGTTAATATATTTTTACTTTTGTAAGTACAGTTTTCATTGATTATGCTGAGAATAAACTTTTAGAATAAGCTATTTAGTTTTGTATGCTAAGTTACTGATTACGTGTTCATTATGAATGCTCTGATGCGGAGGATACTATTGAAATAGAAATGAATATTTTTTCAAGTAGAAAAATGTACCTTATAATAATTTATGTTTTTAAACAAAACAGCAAAATGACAAAACAAAACAATGTATTTAATTATAAGATAGCTCTGTCATTTTTACAATAATTTTTTTCTTTTCTATCAAAATTTCTATTTATTCAACAAACTAAGTTTATTTATTAAAAGCTAACTAATTGAACATAGAATTTGTTGAATAGTTATTATAAGTAGTTGGTGACATGTAACAGACCAAGATTTCTTCAATAAGTTTTATATTTGTTATGTTCAAAAACCCCTGTCTTTAAATTTTAGTGGTGTGTTGGCAGCAATCACATTTCTTACCTGTCTTCACATTAGTGTAAAATTGAAAAATTGTTCCCTACCTTTTTTAATTTCCAAAAATGTTAGCTTTAATTCATCAACTTATCTAAATATTAGATGTAAAAATTAAAAATGAAGATTTTCTTATAAAGTTGTATTAGTCATATAGTTTACATTCCCTCTACAATGGTACTTCGTTTATAACATTTCAATTAAACCAATAAAAGTCTGTACATAAAATTTTCACAATTTATACTATAAAGAGCTAGCTAAACATTTATAGTCAAAATAATTTACAGTAATGTTGAACAAATGAATACTGTTATACTATCATTTAAGTTTTTACATATTCGTATTACAATACAAATATTACACAGACTAAATTACCCGAAATAAATATTGGAGCATAAATAAAGCTCCTTTAGCTAAACCATCTTGGGAAATCCCCACTTCCAACATATTATTGATTTAAATATTTTTAGGTGTATTAAACTAATAATTTGAAATATGCCAAACACAAGTTGCAATGCATACTATTAAGTACTACATCTTATAAGCTTCTTCACTAAATACTAATAGATATAGTAAAAGGTAGTTTGAAAAATTCTAAAGTAATATATTTCTATAATAAAAGGAATTTGAGGATCAAGAGTCAATCTTTAATAATATCATTACTAAAAAGTATAAATAACTAAGGGTATATTTAAAAACAGCGCCTATAAGTGACCAGATTGAAATATCTGAGGCAACAATCAGATACTAAAACAATAGTATGGTAAAATGAACTTAGTATGATTTAGATTAACCAAAATTATTACATTCAATTAACTTTAACTATTGTATAAATTTCTGAATGACAATAAAGAGTAATAAGTCAACTACAATGAACTAAATTTAAACTAACTTCAAAATTCAGCTACGATTAATATTGGAGTACTAGCAATAAGTACCTCAGTAACTTATGAAAAAAAAAACTTCAGAAAAAATGAACGAGAAATAATTTTAAGTGATTTTAACAATAAATTTGTTATACAGTATCACATAAGTATTCAAAAAATCAATAAATTAAGTTAGCCATGTCAGTTTGCCATATTTCATAAAAATTAAATTCACCAAATTTTTAATAATTTGAAAAAATAAAATAAAAAATACCTGTGCAGATGAGCAGGAGCTTCGTTGAGAAGTGTATAATACTGCCTTACAAATTCTCGCCCCACACTTTGTGGACTTAAAGGTCGGTCCATAACCATTTTGAACAACACCTTGAAACTTTATATACGTCTTACCAAAGCATTGACTAAAACATAAATAAATATCAAAATATAAATTAAGTTGGAAATAATAATTTACACTAGAGGCATTACTATACAATTAACATTGTACATAATCTACAAAGATGTATTTTTATTTCAATAGTACTACACAATTTAAGACAATTATTATAAAAGGTACTGGATTACCCTTTAAAAAAAAAAAGCACAAAGAATATGGAATATTACCATAGAACATTTAGCATAAATTTAAAAACAATTAAAACATCCATACATGAAAAATCTGTTGAAGTTATAAGTACTACATTTATTGGCAGATTGTTATAAAAAACATTCCACTTTAGAAACTTGTGTCAACACAAACATATAATGACATGCATCATACTAGAATGTCCATTTATGGCTATATAACAAGCCTGACCTAAACTGAACTAACAGATGAGATTAATACCTTTAAAAGCAGTTAGAATGTTGAAAAAATACAGAATTACAATAAAAATAAATTATTGAACTAGAGACAACTAAACTACTAACAAGATGATGTAATAAATAAGTGGAAACTAGAGATTCAAATGTAATAAATAGTATGGAAAAAATATGCTATTACTAATGTACGAAATATTAAAGAAAACTAGGTAAAATTAAGAAACAAAACCTAGCGAAATAAACATTTTAAAGAATCTTAATAAAATTAAGAATTAAGTATTGAGAAAAACTGCACAGTTGACCACTATAGTTTATGTGCACTAACAAAGGATGAAATAGTATATTATAAGAAGCTAAAACTATAGAAGAGCTCCTCTCAGAACTAAGACCATATAGGTTATATATAACTGACAAATAAAAATTAAATCATGCAAATAAAAGAAATATAACATTCGGATCTAAAAATAATTAAAAGGTAAAGCTGAAATTATGAAATTTCCTGGGGTAATGGGATTAAAAGTGAACAAAGGACTTGAAGAAAAGCATGGCTCCCCTTCGCCAGGCAACGAATTTGTTTGATCATACGATGGGAGATCATACGCTTTACTTTAAATTATATTTTAAAAATGACACCAACAACGAAAACTTAAGCATTAGAAACACATAATAACTACACTAGCTTAGATCGTGAAACATGTTTTAACTACACCTGTCTCAAATTACAAGTACATACCTTAAAGTCACGGATCTTCGGTCACAAATAAATATGAACTAGACTAAGAAAACAAGAAGAAGTTGGACTTTTCTAAAGCACTAGCAAGAGGCCTGACTGTAAGTAAAGTGAGACTGGAAATGGTATGCTTGCCCAGAGGTGTTCACACACTTAACAAAACAAGTGAGACGACCCGGCTGCGCATCCCCTTGCGCAAAGGGGGAGGTGAACCGGAACCATGAGGTCTTGATAGTTTTCTATAATTTTTGATAATATTTCCAAATACTACGAAAATCTATATCATTTCAATTAGATAAATATGTCAACATTTTTTATTTTCATTTTATATGGATATCATAAAACAATCCTATTAGGCGCCGCGAAAATTAAACATATTGGCAAATGCGTACTAAATCAGCTGGTCTCGCACATAAATAAATAAATTCAAATTTCTAGACTATTTAATAATATTTTCTTCATATTAGAGTTCAAATTTGAATTATTTTCCAATGAAATATAAAAAAATATATTTAATTAATCCATATTTTAAAAAGTAAGGAAAAAACCTCAGTAAATCACTATGAATATTTTCTTTGTATTTTTGAATCTTATTCTTAATTTCCAATTAAAAAAAAACTAGTAACTCGATCAATTACAAATAGGAGTCTCTTAAACAGCATAATGAACTATGATAATATTAGATACTTCATAAATAACTTCATAACTTAAGCATATTTTAAAGCAATTCCTTAAATGACACAGTGTTATGAAAATTAAGATGAATACATTCCAAAGGAAGAAGGAAAGAAATAAATAGTCACTAGTTCATCAAAGTTCCCAGTCATTTCACCCATTTTCCCTTGGTAGTTTTCAATTTGTCATGAACTAAAATCATCTTAGCCAAAGTCATAATTTTAAAATCATCTTAGCACAGACGTTTATATTCATATCTACATTATAGTTATATAGAAAGAATTTTTCAATGTTGAATATTGTAAGGGAAATTCGAAAAGCTTTTTTATAAAGAAACATCTGTAAAAAAATAAAAATCTTCTAAAGTACACACTTGCCAAAATCAATAAGAAGTATATTCAATTGAAACATATCTATTGAAAGTAGTCGACTGTATGAAGTAGATGGTAGGAAGATAGGGTGGCAATACAGTTATCAAAGTAGTAAAAGAAAACTATTTATTGTTAACCTATGTTACACCCCACTTTGCAGGGTTGTCAGATAGAAACAGAAATGTCGACTGGCAGTTAACATATAATCAGTCCTGGTGAAGCCATGTAAAGTGGAGCAAAACGTTAGTTAACAATAAATAGTTTTCTTTTACTAGTTTGATACCTTTATTGATGGTCACCCCAGACTATCTTATGTCTTATCTATATTTAAATCAGGTCTGAATAATAAAATCCTAAATTTCAACAGTAAATTATATTAATATATATATAAATTGTATAAAACCAATAATAAACTATCTTTTTTAAAACAAAATAAAGTAATTTTTGACATAGTAGGTTATTTTTTTTGGAAGCTGTTAACCTTTAGGATGAATAAAGCTGATTTATTAAGCAACTCATACATTTTTTCAATCATTAATTTAGTTATTAAAACAGATTTTCAATGTTGAATATCATAAAGATAAATTAGAATAGATTTTCAAATAATTAAAATTCTGATTATTTCTCCTTCGAAGTACACACAACACTCTAGCTAATCCATTGATGTGTAAACTTTTTTTTTAATTTATTGAAAAATAAACAAAAAATCTTAAGATATAAAATATTGCTTAACCATGTGTACCTAAACTTGATTGTAAAGGCTCGTGGACATCAGTGTTTCAATAAAGGGGGTAGTGGCCGACTTACTAAGAGAGCACAGCACTAAAACAGAAACCTTTTTTTACATTATTTTTTATATGAATAAGTTTATTGAAAAAATTATAAACCTAATTTTTTTTTATATCACATACAAGATGGTTATTATTATTCACTTAAAAATGTCTGGGTATTCATTATTTGTTTATTTTTTCAGGATAGAGGGAAGTCCAAAGAATAATTCTGCCTTGTGCCACAAATGGTTGAAATACGTCACTGCTAGTCAATAAATGAGTTAAGCAAAGAATAACTTAAAAATCATTGAGAAGTAACAACAAACTTTTCTTAGACAAGTTTTGCTAGATAATGATACAAGTCTTACTAATAAGGAGAATAATCAGCAATTCTATTATTGCTCGATTCAACATGCAATCTATTCTTGTTGTCCCCATTATCTTTTTTAGAATCTCATTTCTGCAGCAATGTTTCTACCTAGGGACTTACTGAGAGGAATCCACGGTTCAGTCTCGAATATAATTGGAAGAAATATATTCCTAAACATAAACAACTTTCAAAAAGTTATTTCTTACAAACTATAGTATAATTAATTTGAAATAGAGACCAATTACTTTGCATATTATGTTGCTCATTTTAGGGCCCAAGTTAACAACCCTGGTGATTATGGTGCTCCCCATTATTTTTGCTTAGTTTCTTTATATTTACTTGCACGACTATACTTTTTGTTAAGCTGGTGCCCATGTCTTTACAATTCTTTTGTTCATTTATTACCTACGGCTGATTAACTTCAGTGCTAACAATAACCACTAAGTCATCCACAAAAAACCTTTTGCTTTCATTAGTTTGATTAAAGAATATTTGTTGCTATGAATATGGAGCTGCAGGCATAACAGCAACAGAATTACTTCCGTCACCTATACCTGGGTTAAAATTTGTTATTAGTAAAATTTATTTTAAATTTCATTAGTTATTCCCTTAAAGTACAAAACTCCTTTTGCTCAAATAAAAAAAAAAAATTAGTAAAACAGGGCCTTATCTTATCTTAGAGCAGCAGTTTTTCCCCATGGCACCCTTTTTTGGGTTAAAAAAAATTCATGGCACCCTTCTTATCCTAAAAAAAAATCACAGCACCTTTGTCAAGCTAAAAAAAATATAAAAATGTCACAACAATTATCCTTAGAGCGGTTGAGTATGTAGGAAAATAGGAAAAGAGGTGTGAAAAGTAAATGCTGGAATGCACTGTATATGTGCTATTTTAATTTTTAATCTTTTTTCTAATATTTGGCACTCACTTTGAGAACTTCTTTTCTAGAGTATGTAAAAAAATATCTTTTGCCAATAAAAAATTGATACTAGCAGATATTGTATGGTATGGGTTGTATGTATCTCACACAGTCTGTTCAGTGCTAAAAAAAATTTAAGTGAGAGATACTCATTTGCCCTACTTACTATTTATTGTTTTGATGGGAAATTTGGTAAACAAAAATTTATAAACAAATACTATAATTAGATTACCAAATTGTTAAATAAACATCTATATTAAAGATACAAATAGGGAGGCAAGGCTCTGTGCTACTAACTCCAAAAACCTGGGTTTGAATCCAGCTGTGATATATAAATAGTAAATTAATTATTTATTCCGTTACTGTATGCATGAGTCAACCCAGTGGATTCGGGAGCCCTTTGGGTTTCAAAGAGCCTCATGAAGTGGGTACCCTTAATAAATAAGGAAATTTAGTATTAATTTAAATTTATTATTAGTATTACTATTTTTATTTAATATTAGTATTATTAATTATAAGTATTATTTATTATAAGTTTATTATAGTATATTATAATTTTAATTATAGTATATTATAAATTTATTATAAGTATTATTAATTATTATATTTATTCATTTTTTCTCCTATTTATTATTTTTTTACCATTTAATTTATAAATTTGTAAATATGGTGTGAATGAGCTCTAGGATCATATTATCATTGTCTATAAAAATAACAGAATGTAAAATTTTAAAAAAAAGGGCAAAATCTGGCTGGGAGTTGAGTGATTCTAACTAAATCACCTCCTAGCACAACCGTTGGTCTAGCAACAGTACTTCCTTACAAAGTACTGCACGCCTGACTCTTCATTGGTTGTAGCAGGTACAGATTTATTTTCTATTTTGATACAAATTGGAATATAATAACAATAATAGTAATGGTTATAAAATGTAACAAAATAAAAACAAATTGCAGAGAAATCTTCAGACACTTCCTTAGTGATGATGACCATTGCATACATTTCTTTTAAATCTTCTTTGTTTTCCAATGTCTACCTCTGCCCCGCCATCCTGCAATATTAATATTATAAATAAAACAAGATATAAAATTTTACAATAAAGTAGTTTATTAGGTTAGTTAATAATTTTTAAGTTGAAATATGTATTTAAAAAAAATACTTACACATTTGCTTCAGACAAATTCTCAAAATTAGCAGGAGCCACAAATAACTGTACCGGACTACAACCTTCTGGTTGTATGGATTATGTGGCAGATATTATGTGGGCAGGAACCCACATAATCTTTACCCAGCTACCATACTCTTTTTTTGGTCCTGATATAAAATTTTTATTTTTATTTATATCTGACAGCTAAAAAACAGTGAACTAAGCTTTCACGTCGATTTTTTTAATACAGCATTTAAAGTGAGAACATGATCTGCTGTCCAATACAGAAATGAAAGAGAAACCCTCTTGATCATAGCTCGGACTTCATAAAATGAAAATCTATCATTTTCTTATCAATGGACTCAGTATAAAATCAGGTAGTTTAGTAGTTTGATTAAATTACATATCACCTAGCAATTGCTGGCCAAAACTTTTCTCCATAATCTAGCACTGCAGCTTATACCCATCCTGGGCTGAAGTATTTCGTTTTTTAAGATTATGAGAAAGAGAGAGTTCCTTCGAGTCTGTCAGACACAAAAGGAAATATTCTCATTAGAGCGACCAAATTGAGTCAGTAAAATGGGAACCTGTTCCTCTTAAATTGAACTATTATTAGGCCTACAAGAGATTAATCTAGACTCTACCAAAGTAAACTACTCGGAATTGGTCATAGGGACTTAGAAGTCGGACAATGGCATGTTTTAAAATCATCACTTCGTTTAATTCTAAATGAAATAGACAAATACAACATATAATTAGTGGATAGCCACACAAGATTAAGTCTATAGGGGAAGGCTCATTGAGGAAGCCACAAACTTTGGTCTGTAGTGTCAAGGAAACAATAAGGGTAATTAAATAATGAAAAGGCGGAGCGGAGAGAGGAAATTACTAGAAAGGATGGTTGATCTGAGTATTAAACTGGAGAAATTTGAAGGTGACAAAAAACTCCTGAAATGCATGGAACCTAAACAAGAGAGACAATGCTGCACCTTTTAAATTTATAGTAGAAACAAAAGAAAACCCTGGAAGATATGGCAGCTGTTATCCCTATCTTCAAGGAGGTAGTAGAGAATGCAACAACAGAGATATATTATTCATAAGGATCCTTAGTAAGATTTATTCCAAGAAAAGAGAACAAGATAGAGTCGAAGGATTGATAGAAGAGGGACAATTACAGCACCAAGGACCTATACTTTAGACAGGTTTTCGAAAAAGTCCTTAAAAAAGAATAGGAAGTGTAGGAGCTTAACCTTACCACCAAAACAGATGTCTTACAGGCCTCAAGAGATCAAGGTCATGTCATATACTGGTGGTTTAATCTAATCAGTACAGTAGGACAAGATACATGATAATTATGAGAGCTATAAGCTACTCCATCTTATTTGTGTTTCATTTGACAGCACCCCCAACCATCATCTCCTAATAGGTGGTAAGATTTACTAACTGGAAGCCATGAAGGTCATAGCCTAAGTTTGACTATTTATTTTAGATAAGGTTTAACCTATTCAGAAGGCCAAAGAAAAATACCACAAATGCCAATCTGAGACCAGTGAGCCTCTCACTACTTACTTAAGTCTATATTAATTTATTTTTCCTTTAACCTCAGCTGGTTAAAAGAATTTAAAAAAAAAAAATATGGTCATAAACTCTATAAAACGTTAGTCATGAGGATAGGGAGGAATCTAAAGAGAATTATATTAACTTCAAATGCCTGGATAAAAATAGTCAATTTGATTTGGAGCTAGAAGGCAATGTCTGAAATAATTGAGAAAGGCTTCTTAACCAGCAAAGATGGGTAGAAATTAGCTACAGTTGAAACCAATAGTTAAAATTGCAATGGATAGAACCCTTCTTCATGAATGAACCATCGATAAATATCATATTCATGAATTTTAGCTATCAGCTTCAACTATACCTAATTTTTTCCCAACTCTGCTAACCAGTCATAGCGCAGGAAGAGGCAATATTTAAGCCAAATATTTTCCAGCCTTAAACATAGAGAAAGGTCAAGCTATAACTAAATGATTAAATATAGAGGAACTTCAATAAAATAAAAGGCATGGACTAACTAACTAAATATGGCATTTAATATAAACTACCTCCTCACTCAGTGAAAATGGTTTAGAAGTTTGAATTAGGTGGAGTCACAATAACATGCCAAATCCCTGACCTTGCAAGAGTGATATTTACTCATAGTAATCCATCTACTAACATACATGCAACCTACTGTTCACAGGCTTTATAACTAGGACATTTTCCATTCCTTTTCTTGTTGTATAGGTAATAGTAACTGAAGTTATTTATTTTTTAATTAATAGTTCCTCTAAAAGACTTGACAGTGTCCATTAAATTAGCCTAACACTAAGGCATTAATAAATAATGATTTCTGGGCGACAGTATATCTCCTGAATTAGTGTAAAACAGCAGCTAATTTAATAAATTTTGGCTATACAATTCCTTAAGATAAATCCAAGACAGTAAGAAACCAACTGAATTGCATAGGTTGACAAAACGTGTTGAATGCCAATCACATGTTATAAATTTTATTGTTAGTAACAATTAATTTATTTTAAAACATTATCATTCTTTTTGTAAGGAATGATTGAATCCTTGAAAGGAAACAAGTCATTCCATTCACATTAGTTCTGCATTTAGTAACTTTCATAATGGTGCACCACTGAACAACTTATGTTCTAGACTAAGAAGCTTGTACTAATAAAAAATCTGTAATCTACTATGTTAGAGCACAAATGAACCATACCAATAGGTTTTGTCAGTAAATTTGATTATGCACACTTAAAACAAATAAATAATACTATTATGGTAAGGGTAAGTAGTAAGGATAGAAACATTAACACAAGAAATATTTGTGACAATTTTATTTTGTATTAAGAGTACAATGAAAAATGGGAGAACATAAGGATTAATATATACATAATAAAATTGTCCCATTTGTGATAAAAACGTCAAGAATCGTCATGATCACATTAACAAAAAATTTGCTTAAAATGAATTTAAAACAGGAAAAAAAAAAAAAAAGAAACCAATACAACTAAATCATGAAAACTCACAGAACACATAATTCTATTTCAGTATAAATACTAATCTCTACAAAGATGCCCGAATATATGCTGTTGACAACAACCCTTGAAAAATTAAGAGTATGAGAAATAACAGCACATAATCAGTCTATGATATATTTTTAATATAAATTTATATATAAGATTTATATATAATAAGTCATTTTCGTCATCAAATAATTTGGAATGATTATTCGAGGACACTGATAGACACTTGGCAGATGGCAAAGATGGTAATGGTGGACGATGATGATGATGACGAAAAGTTGCCATAAGCTTAGTGCTATATCCTGACACGACCCTTATCTGAAAAAATCATAAGATAATATAAGTTGAGAGCCATATAAAATTTTAGTATAGTACAATAAAAGAACAAGTTATCATATTTACAATGATAGTATCACTTCAAAATTCTAATCAATTAGGTCGTCGATGTCTTTGGTACTAATTTGAGTTCATAGTTCTGATGTTAATATTATCAGAAACGTGCGACTTTCCTAGAAAAAAATGAAAACATAAGGGCTTAAGACTTACCAGGTGGGATCGAGAGGCAGTGTCTAGTAGGGTGCATGCCTCGCACCGCGGCCGCCCCCTCTCTGCTTACCCCCTCCATAACCACTTCCTGCAACACAATAATATGCTCTAACCATAACCGTCAAAATTATCAACCTCCCATTATCCATAAGAGAACCCATGAATAAATGATTAGAAATTAAGTATTTAGGTTAATATTTAGTACTTTGAGCTTATATCAAGGAGTTACAACTTTAACTAAAAACTATTATAATACAAACTGTCAGCATTTAATTACTTAACTACAGGCTATTTTAACCAAAGAAAACCCAACGGATATATAAAAGCACACTTTAAATTACATGCAAATATACTTTTAAAAATTACAAAAGAAAATTGGGGCACGGAAACTTTATTTGAGCACTGATAAACAAAAGAAAAATAAAGTGTTAAATAAAAACAGAGACAAAATAAAGTGAACCAACCTCTTCCTTAAGGAACTTGGACTGAATTAAATAGTATATATAAGAAGTAAAATAAAAGTTAGGAGTTCAGAGGAGGGGCGGCCGGGCTGGAAACACGTCCACAAGAAATGCCTGACCATCACATTATTGAAAAAAAAAACAAAAACAAAAAAAATTCATGCAACTGAACTACATTTAAAGAAATGAAAAAAAAATCTTGTTTTTCAGTATCAACGCTAAAAAAGGGAAAAAATGTATCCTTACAAGACCGGAAACAAATTGCCAATGATTACCTATCACAAATATGTTTACTGATTTTGATTTTGAGTTAGCACAAGAGTAATTGATTAGCAAAATTTTGAAATTTGGTAGCGAAGGTACTGAAAGTCAAGTGGATTGGCTACGTATTGCAATTTTGTACCATACCTTTGCCTCGGCCCCCTCGACCACCACTGTACCCTCCATCATAATTGCTATAGCCTCCGTAGCCGTCTGTCAACAGACATTATCTTAAGTATACATTTTCAAACAAAAAAGAATGAAATATTAAAAAAAAATTTGGAATATCCGACTCAAAGAGTAGCAATTGAGTAGCTAATTTAGAGAAGTGAAACTGGTTTATTACTTTAATTTTGGAGAGATTCCCCATTAAAAACTATTTACTTTTTAATTAATAACAAGAAAATTAACATACCATAGCTTCCATAACCACCGCCATATCCACCGGAATAGTCATAACCACCATAGCCTCCACCATAATTACCGCCATATCCGCTACCATAGTAATCACCGTATCCGCCATATCCTATTCAATGCAATAAAAATGAATTCATAAAATACATAGTAGAACACTGAACTTTACAAAATAAATTAAAAATTTTAATCCTATTGCAAATTTCAGGAAATGAGTGGCAGAAACATATTGTGATAAACCCACAATTATCGAATTTACTTCCTAACTTTATGATGAGAAGGCAAGGGAATAATTGAAAAAAATAAAACAAAAACAAAACAAAAATTAAATAAATAAAACTACTATCCAGTCCTCAATACCAACAACTATTAGCTTTAATAGAAAACATCGGGAGTACTTACCATAGCCACCATATCCTTGGCCATATCCCTGTCCATAGCCCCCTAAAACAAAAAAGAACTTGTAAGAAATTTTTTTTTTTAAATTTTAAATAAATATAATTTAACTTTGTCAGATCTAAAAACTATCTTCATTTTCAGTCAGAAGCAGAACTGGTAATTTATATCATCATAATATAATATTCATAAAATATATTAATTAAAATTGTAATTACCTCGCCCTCTACCGCCTCGGCCACCACGTCCACCCCTCATACCGGCCATTCCATCAGGCTTAGGTGTGGCTTTTTTTACATCAACCTAAATCATAAAACAAAGTAAGATTAACATATACTTAAAATATATAATTTAATATAACTACAACACATCAAAAAAATTAATAAAAAACCTGCCTCTTTTCCGTTGATGGTTTGTTTAGGTGTTTTAAGAAGCTCAGCTACGACTTGTTCAGATTCAAATGTGATGAAACAGAATCCTTTCCTCTGGTTTTTTGATTTGTCATAAGGCATCTCAACTTCTACAATCTATAAAACAAAATTGATAAATAAAGGAATTGTTAATTTAAAATAGTACTTACAAAAAATTATGTAAAAAAAATATTACATTGCCGTATTGGGCAAAGTAGTTCTTGATATCATCATCAGATAATTCTGTGGAAAGTCCTCCAACAAAGATTTTTCCATGCCTGGCCTTAGCTTTCTTAGGATCAATTTTCTTATTGTTAATGACATGGTCACCAGCAGCAAGAACCTGTGACATTTAATCATATAAAAAACAATTCCATTTTATAATAAATTGATAAAAAAATATATAAAAAAGTTCGAATGTGTTAATTTACCTTGTCAATTGATTCAGCGGTTTTGAATACAATGAAAGCAAACCCCCGAGATCGTCCCGTATTGGGATCAGTCTTAACATTAATACTATCAATTGAGCCATAAGTGCTAAAGTGCTCCCTTAATTCCTCTGAAAGAAAAAATAAATACATTAATAAAAATAATAGAAAAACTCAGGAAAAAATACCATCAAACTAATAAAACAACTTACTGTCAGATGTTTCCCAACTTAATCCACCAACAAACAATTTCCTGAAAACATTAAAAAAAAAAAATTAGTTAAAATATGAACAAAGGCCTAGAGAACTACCTCAAATGAAGTACTAAATTTTCAACTTTTAACTTCAGTAAGAAAAAATAAATAAAATATTAAGTTTTTTGTGAAGTTACTGATAAATTAGTATTAATGCTTGAATACAAAACTGCTGCAAAACCAATAACCATCATTATCTGCAAATAATTGACTTATGAAATATTAACATTAATAATTTATAAGCTGGAAAATGATTGACAATGTTCATGAGTTGATTTTAATTCAAATTAAGAACTTTGAAGTATTTTATGCTGTTATATTTGTGTTAACTAGTTATAGTTCCCAATATATACCATGGGGTTGATGGCAGTCCTCACCAAGCTTCAACGTCCATCCACTCAACCTGAGGAAAGTAATCCACGGTTAGTGAGTGCACATACATATCACATATTATGAGAACCTTGTATGACTTATAAACTTCTCTTCTCTGAATAATTAAATGTTAGTTATACTTTATTTAAATTACAAAGCAAGAAAAGAGAAAATAAATTGACAAATTTGAATGAAAATTTTAAAAAAATTACTATACAATTAAATCATAATATATCTTGGAAGGCATAACAAAAATTTTAAGAGGCAGCTTCAAGCATCAAAATAAATAAAGAAATCTAACTAAAATAAATCTGATGTGACCAATCCCTATACAAAATACAATACAAAATCTTGGAAAAAAAACTTGCTACAAAATATCTTGAAGTTCCAAGTCCAAAAGTCAATAATTCCAGCAGCAACGATGATTTAAATTCATTATACAATTACATATTAAATTATATAATTACTATACATAATAACAATGACCAATCAAACCCCAGTGAATAGAAGCACATTAAACATTACAATTAACAACTCGTACATATACAACCCGAATGCTAAAACCCAGTTACAAAAATTCATCTACAAATTACAAATAAACAGGGCAAATAGTTATAAACCATCTTAAGGCCCTTATATATAAATATATAATAACAGAACTGGTCACAATAAGTTATGAAAAATATTTATCCTTCCAAGATAGAAAGAATCAGTAAAGGAATAATAAAGAAATTAATAGTTAAATAATCTAGATAACATACTTATAAAAGTTGATAGGTTTAGCAAAATTCCTTTAAGAAAAATTATTCCTTTACCAATTTAAAACATATTTAGATTTACAAAATTAAACATAAGATTTACAATACCAACAAACAATTTAAATTATCTACAATAATGAGGAAAATGGGGTAGGAAATTTTATTTATTTAGTTTTTAATTAAATATCAACCTATATATTAAGTGGGAAAATGGGAATAAGTAAATTTGGAAAATATCAACACAAACGCAATTACATTATTACAGTACATAAGAATTGGGAAAGAATAAATCTGTTTTTACAATAAGAACACTTAAAAGAAAATACAACTAAGTAAAAGAATTAAAAGTAATGGCTGTGCATGACGCCAAGCCTTCCGCCATTATGGCAGACCGACGCTTAAGTTAACTCTACTTGAAGACAATAATTATAAAATAATTTTAATAAAACACACATTAAAACGATTCCATAATTACAACAATACATTATGACAAAGTAAATTGTTTCCAGCTTATAATATACAACGGATGAAAAGGGATAAGATTGGCTCGCCACGCCAACTTTCCGTGTAACGACGCCATTTTCCTGAGATGCATTACGTTATATTTCAACACATTTATTATGAAAATATGCCGAAAAAGGTGAATTAGGACGGAAACAAGGAAATACACATGAAATATATGAACAAAATTGTAATGAAAGATAGATACCTGTCGTCATCTTTGCCAGGGGCTTCGGCGCTACCGCTGTCGGCCGGTGCGTCTCCACTACCGTTTTCTTGACCATTCATCTGCTCATCTTGGTTGTACTGTTCCTGTCCTTGTTCTCCATTCCCCATTTCGTACTCCTGTGATTCTTGAGCCATTATATCTACTATACTCTAAATATAACAGACCAACAGCTGAACACGTCTAACTCTGACTGAAGCCGGGGAGAAAGAGAGTGGGGCTAGTCGAGTTCGTCAGGACCCTCCTTAGAGATGGGGGTAGCGCATGCGCAGTAGCTGCATTTTAAAAATCAATAAACTTCTGACCAATCAGAAAAGAGGTTAGTCACCGAATAGGAATCGTGCGTTTTCGTATCTTACAAATGTAATAATAATATTTCATAATCTTTAATAATCTAGAAAACCTGGAGTCATAGAAAAAACACAATTGACTTTTTACTCGAATAAATAAAATTTTACTCAAGTTTATAGCCAAACAAGAGATTTGTTTGTTGTATGCACTAGTAAACACTGCGATTCAGTAAGCAGTAAACAGATCTGGGATCAATGTTCTGTACAACAAGCAAATATTTTGAAGATGGCTGAATATTAGTGTACATTATTTTATTATACGTGAGGAGACCACACTACTCTTCGATTACATCACAAAAAAAAAATCAAAATAATGAGATCTCTTATAAATTATTTAATGTTACCAATATTGCTTCAAGAATGAATTATCTTAACCTTATTAACCTCAATTTATTTTATATTCAACAATTAGAAGTGTTGTAATCTTCAATTAGAAATAAATGGTGTTTATGATTAAAATACTAGTCCTTACCTAATTTAGATATGAAACTTGAACCTCTTCAATAAGGATGTGAAGAATTAAATTAAGTTGTTTGTAAACGAATCAGCATAACGTGGTTAAGCCTAGAATCTTAAGAATGATGTTAGATAAAACCGTTGTTTGAATTATTTTATAATTTACTCAATAGTTCAATATTTCTCTCAGCATGAGCAAATCGACATTCATAATTAAATTTAAATGTTTATGTGCTACTTAAATGAAAAAGTAAATATGGTTTCGAATATTTACAGTGAATTGAAAGTTTTGACATTGCAGGATCATTTAGGATAGATTTTATAGATTTTTTAAAAAAATAAAAATAAAATTGTATTCTTAAAAGAATAGTATTGGTGTTAGGTTATGATAAGTGACTCATAGTTGAAGGTTAAACATTGTAAATACCAAATATTTTAACATTGTGAAAATTTTCATTTTTTCAGTTACAATGTTTTACGAATGAGTCCCTCCGATGTTTATAAGCGTGCTTTGTCATAAGGTTTGTGATATCCATAAAATATTGAAGAATGCATAGGAGCACGTGAGAATGCATCTGATATTTGTTAAACCTCCTTCATAGAATATATCAAAAAGCCAAACAACTTTGTATATACGCATATATACATACTACGTTTTTAAACATACTTATTCGTATCTGTGTTAGCTAAGGAAATGCTATGTCGATGACTACAGGTTTAATAATAAATCTATTGATGATTTCTAACCAATCATATACATATGTGTATACACTATTATTCCTTTCCGATTATGTTTGGAGATCAATTATGGTGAACTGAATATTCTTGAAACACTACATTCTCTAGCTGGACCATGCAGAAAATATTTTATTATTTTTATATAATAATCTTCCAGTATTTTATTATTTTTCTTCCAAGTTCTCCTATTTAGTAACAGTTCATTTGCAGAAGTTTTTGGATAATGCTCATTTTCGACGAACAAGGAAATAGATTTTCATTTACTTATGTGGGATTTTAACAAATATTGATACTATCTGACCTTCATTCTTTAATTTCTAAAAAAGTAATTATAATAAGATAAGATTGCATTTAAAGCGCAATAGACTTGATACGGTATCTCAAAATAAATATGCCATGAAAAATAAGTAACTAAATTGAACCTAACTATAAGCAAGATAGGAAGCATTTATACCAAAATTTAATAATATAGTTATATTAGTATTTTTTTCAATTTCAATTTAGCTTCGAGATAAGGAAATTATAATATTGAATCTAAGCTAATATTTGGCAAAATCTTACACAATAAAATGAAAAAAAAGTTGTGTAAAAAGGAATGCTTTAAAGTGTTATTTATTTTTTTTTTTTTTGCCCAAATTCCTTATCTGAAAGGGACATAACTAAAAATTGAATTATAAAATTGTCCCTAAAGTCCATATTGGACATAAGTTGAAAAACTATTTTGAATTGAACAAGCATGATCCATCCATTAGAAGCTTGCACTGGATCAATTTGCCAGCAACTCTTCAGAAGGGTTGGGGAGATAGTACAAGAGTCGGGAAGAAAAAAAAAGGCAGTTATATCACCCCAATTTTTACTTTAATGAAAACTATGTATAATTATTAGTCAAAACTGATGAGTCTGCCAAGTATAGGTAGGGGGAATAAAAATGGCGGCTTTTTCAAAACCTTAAGAAACATTTATTTTTCATTCAAAACTCTATATCTTAAAAACTACCAACAACACTAGAAAATCTAAGAGAACATTATTTAAAGAAGAGTAAATTTGCTAAAATGTTAGATCTTAAAGAGCTATTTACGACCAATAGTTCTCGAGATATAGCTTTTAAAAAGCAAAATTTCTTAAAAATCTACTGAAAGATTAGTAGTTAGTTAATTTATTTCGAGAAATCTATATCTCAGGAACTATGTGACGTACAGATGTCTATTAGCACTCGAATTAAAGGTAGTTTAATAGACTATAAAGAAGTTTATGACCTTTACCTTCTTAGGAATAGTAGTAGTTTTCATGATATTTACTAAAATAAATTGATTTATAGTTGTTCGGAAAATAAGTTTGATTTATGAAAAACTTCATTTCAGAAACCATTTGACCTACAGATGTCTGCTAGCGCTCAAATTAAAGCTAGTAAAGTTTACTACAGAATATTTAATAATGTTTATCTTTGTAGGAGTAGTAGTTTTTATGATATTTGACGAAATAAACTCTCAAAATGTTAATATCTGGTTGTACGTATAAAATGTTGGATTTCTGAAAAAAATATATCTCTAGATCCATAAGACGCACATATGTCTGCCAACCCTCAAAATAAAGGAAATTTAACTTTCTATAAAGTAGTTTATGACACTTATCTTCGTAGGGGTAGTAGTTTTATGATATTCACATATGAATATAAATTTGGCAAATGAAAATTTGTCCGAAAAACTATAAATCTATTTATTTTAGCAAATTTCATGTAAACTATTACTCCTACGAAGATAAACATCATAAACTACTTTATAGCTCATTAAACTAGCTTTAATTTGAGTGCCAATAGACATCTGTACGTCAAATGTTTTTTGAGATATAAATTTTTCAAAATAAATTCAAAAACTACTGATTTTTCAGTGCATTTTTTATAAAATGTTGCTTTTAAAAAACCATATCTCGAAAACTATTTAACGTAAATAACTCTATTAGGGCTCATATTTTAGAAAATATACTCTTCTCTAAATGACGTTCTCTTAGATTTTCTTGTGTTGTTCCTACTTTTTAAGATATAGAGCTCCGAATGAAAAATTAGTTTTTTTTTATCACTTTGAAACAGCCGCCATTTTTTATCCCCCCTACCTATACTTGGCAGACTCATCAATTTTGACTATTAATTACACACAGTTTTCAATAAAGTAATCAAAAATTGGGATGAGATAACTGCCTTTTTTCTCCTCATGGGCTCTTGTACTATAAAGAATATAACTGGTTGTCCTAATTGCACATTTGAAGTTAATCAGCTCACATGTTTGATTTTTTCATCGTCAACTTGAGTGACGTCGGCTTGGGCGACCTTAAAACAGACATAAAGCTGGAATTATAAAAAGACATTGATATCAACATACTAAAATAAAAGTATTTGTACATTAATTATTTATTATTATCAATTTTTTTATTTTTATTTATTCTTTCTTGACCTTTAATTAATCTCAACTTGTTCCTTTATTTTCCGTCTTTTAGTGTGTTAAATTTTGCTTTCTTACATCTACTTTTTCTATTTTTAAGTGTTATTACGTCTCCTGTTATTTTTGATCTAATAGTTTGCGTAGTTTTTTTATATTCTTATAATTTTATATTTTATATTATAACTATTTTTATTTATTATTTTTGTTAATTTGTATATACTTTTCTTTTCATTTATATCTACATGATTTTAACCATATCTTAATATACCTTTTTGTATCTCATTATCCTACTATGCTAAGCAAATTTTTAGTTGTTTTTGTATATTTTTAGTTCTGATGAAGCTCTAAAAAAGTGGGTTAAATAAATAGCTGTTAACTATTTTGTTTTCTTTTGATCGCATCCTGACCGTCTTCTGCATAATTTAAAATAAAAGTAGTTTAAAGTTAAAAACGAATTCCAAAATGATTTAACCTTTTTTTTTTAGTAGATAATCATGTATTTACAATATGCAAATATAATAGGTGAGAGCGGGTGGCTTAGTGATAAGGAACTGTGTTACTAACTCCAAGGACCGGTAGTGGCAGATACTTATTTTCTGTTACAGTGTAGCTTTGAGTAAACCCTGTGGGCCCCGAGCCTTCCTGGGGTCTACCCAGCCTTGAGCGCGCGATCTTGAAAAAATTGCGTCCTTGTATAGCCGTTGTTAAAGCAAAAAACAGTTCTTCCAAAGTACTCAACCCATGACCGTTCACGGGGTCATGGCGATTCGCATTATAATATTATTAGAATATAATTATTATATTATTATAATTATAATATTATTAGGATATAATTAATTTATTTATTAGTTATATTTTTGGTATTCATCTTTAACTTTTTTTGTAATTTTGATTTATAATTTGTTAGTTTGTTTACATGGATGTCTTTTTATGCTTCCTACTTTATAATTGTTTTACAGAAATGTAACTTTTATTTACATTTATTTTCACGTTAACCTTACCTATTCTGTGCCCTTATATTTTAGCACTGGTTAAGACTTGCATTGTGGGTCGAAACGTTTTTAATTAATAGATAGTAAAAAAAACTATTTTTGTTTGTTTATTACCCTGACCACCTATTTATAATCACATACGGAGAATCATCTATAAAAAATATAATTTTATTCTAATTAACTAGCCTATAAAATGTTTGTGAGCTTATTTTTCTAAATAAATTCTGATAGCTATCGCACTTTTATCCATGGGTATCGGTATTTAGAAAATATTAGGGGTGAGGAAAGATTATTATAATATAACTGTATCACATGAGTGGGAACATAAAATATTAGATATAAAGGAGTAAATTGATTTCATTGAATTGATTCAGGTGAAAAGTCATAAAACAATAAAAAAAAAAAGTTAATATCAATAAGGCAGTGGATAAATCATAGTACCAGAGGTAAATTTTCAGGTTAAATTCACCACTGAAACTCAACCTCGGCCTTTATAATATATAATATAAACACATACTGAAAGAATATACCTTCTAGAGGTTATTTTAAAGTAAATTAATTTTTTATTTATTTATTTGTTTTTTTACCTCCTTTCTAGCCATTTTAAACACACAGAGGAAGGGCATTCCACAAGTTAACACTTTGATAGAGTGGAAAGGTCGAGTTTTCATTCAATTGGGCAGCCACGAAATAAAATTCAACACGACCCCGCGTTGTTATCGAAGTTGCTTAAGTTACACCTTGGCACACTTGTCTACAACGGGCTCTTAAAAAAAATATTAAACATAGGGAGGGGGCAGATACACTTCGTCCCCCTTCATGATTTATTGAGGAAGAGGGGAAGAAATTCCTTTGTCCCTCGGGGTTGGCGCCTATGCTTTCATCTATTCCCATCTTCTTTCTGGGGTTGATCAGAACCGTGGAACTTCACAATTTAACTTCATTCATTTAAATACATTTCAAATATATCAAAATACATGATTTTATGAATGATCTATTGTAGAAACTTAAAAAAAACATTATTAACTATAGGCTACTTTATAATAAATATTAAAATGTTGAATCCAACACTCATTTGTCTTTCCACATTTTTCCCTTCATAAAGTAAGGCTCTAAGTCAGATACCAAAAGAATCATGGTCATATCTTAATTTAATTGAACAAAGACCTTCATTCGGAAATTTTAAAAAAAAATTTATTGAATCTGCAAATTTCGGAAAAATTAAATATTAAAAATGAGCGTTTTTTTAGTTGATGTCCATCAAAATTTTGAACATAAAAAACAAAGGTCAGCCATAGTGAAAGATAAACAATAAGATGGTAATTACCCCTAATCAATTATTAATATTGCAAAAAGGAATGGTTATTATATATTTTACTCAAAATAAATTGACAAAACATTGATTTCTATTGTTTGTTGTTCTAATGCACTATAAAGTTTTTCTTGGTAGTAGTAGTACCTTTTATGATATTTGACAAAATAAATTCATAAAATGTTGATTTTTAGTTATTCGGACAAACTTTTTGGATTATATAAAAACTATAACTCAGAAAGTAAATATACAAAATAAATGAAATTGACAAAAATAAAAATGAAAATGTGATAAAATAAAATAAAAAATACTATAGTTGTACTTATATAAAAGGTTTGCCAGAAGGAATAAAAAGGTCTTTGAAGGATTATGATATGGAAGAAATTTCATTATGTTTCAAACCAAACAATAAATTAAAAAAATTATTATAATAGAACAAAGAACCCAATAAATAGTAAATATCAATCAGGATTAGTATATAAAATACCATGCATTAATTGTCCAGCCATATATATTGGTGAAACTAAACAATAAATGAAAGACAGGATGTATCAACATGGGAATGATATAAAAAATATGAAAAAGAACCCAAAGAAAACTGCATTAGTACATGTTGTTCAAAATAAATATGATTTTGATTTTGAAAATGGCAAGGTCATTCATAAAGAAAATAATAATTTTAGAAGAAAAATATTAGAATCAATTTACATCTCAGAAAATATAAATTATACAATAAATTTCAAATCAGATTCTAAAGGACTAAACCACCATTATTCTGAAATTTTAAATAAAATAAATATGTAATTATTAGAAAAAAGTTGGTAAATAGATAAATGTTCAAATCCTTTAATTGTACAGATGTACATATAATATGTATACACATATAAAAGCATGTATAGGTGAGTGCATATGTGAAAAAATAAAAAAGAGAGTGGGGTACATAAATGTAAAAAAATACATATATAATAAAAATATAGTAATTATGAATTTAAGAAATGATAAGTTATAAGAAAATAAATTAAAATTGTATTAAATGTAAAAAAAATATCTTTAATGATAAGGTGATAACAGAGTCCTAACCTGTTGAAGGTAGGTTCTGTTATGATGTTTGTAAGTGGAAAGAGAGAAGATTATTTATGTAAAAAACGTTTTAGATTTAAAATACAAAAAGTTATGTCAGTAAATAATAAATTAAAAAACACTATTTGAAACTGTTATGATGTTATTTTAATATTTAATTTATTTTTAATATATGACATGGGCAATTAGCCTGTAGAAAATATTTTAAAGATCATGACATCAACATTTAAGGTATAGACAAAAATATCAGTATGTTGTTAAGGAAACAATGTAATTAATATAAAAACAAAAAATTTTACAGGTTGTTTCCTTGAAAATGTTCTAAGGGCCGAAACATTGGAGAGTTTCAGAAAATAAAAGTTGAGATTATATTTGGATCAAAATTTTGTGTGTTAATAATGAAATAAACCATTCTCAAACAATCATTGTAATCAATAATTAAACAATTAAAAATCAGATATGAAAAAAAAAATTCAAACGTTTGTCCATATTTCGTCACACTCTGTCCAAGTTCAATTTGTTCAAGAACTGGCAGGACAAAGTTAACTGCTTCATTCTAAAATATTTCAATGTCTAGAATAAGATATGTAGTAAAGCATACGTTATTAAAACATCAATAAAAAATATTACTTGCTATGTACATTCAACATTAAAATATATAATGAGACAGCAACCCAAAAATATTATTTTTAGTATAAAATTAATGACTGTCTCGTTTTAAATAAATTTCTGTATGTCCCATTTTTGCACCATCGTGCATCATAGAACCCTTATCTTCACTTAATCACTTCGATAAATTATATTACGATTAAAAAGAAGATGAGATGGTCGGGGGGGGGGAGAGGGGGATGCGGTCAGCAAAAAACACAAATAAACAAAAATTATTTTTTCTTGCGGACGTTTCGACCTGATTTTCAGGTCTTCATCAGGAATATAAAACAAAAATAGATAACAACCATCATTCAGAGAAACATAAAAATAAAATGATTGGAGAAGTTTGTCGGGGGGTTCGGTCAGCAAAGAACAACATAAATAAACAAAAGCATATTTATTTATTTTATGCCTAAATAAATAAATATGGTTTTGTTTATTTATGTTGTTCTTTGCTGACCGCACCCCCCGACAAACTTCTCCAATCATTAATCTACGGTCAACTATCAATATCTCATAAAAATAAAATAAATAATAAACTAACAAATTTATAAATATACATAGCAATGAATTGAAAATATAAACTAGTTAATAAACAACCATGGAATTAGACAGTAGTAGATTGATAACAATATAAGATGAAATATAATATTCTATAGTTAAGAAGGTACCTTCTTAATAATAAGACGATTTTGTAACTTTACTTTTTAATGTTTTAGAGTTAAATTGGGCCTTTGTATCTTTTGTTAAAAATTAGGAAACGATTAATTTCTTTAGAAATAATATCTTTCAATGTCCAACAACTAATAATGAATTCATCAAAATTTAATTAAATTTGGAATGTTGGCAGTATTTTAAAAAACCAAGATTAAAATTACAATACAGCAAAATAATTATTTTTCATTATTTCTAATACTTAATAAGATAGTAATTAAAATAAACGTAAACAACATAGTTATGTTAGCAATATTTAGATTAATTAATTAAATCGAAAAACACGACTTTGAAATAGAGAAAGGTCGAATTTGGTTCTGAAAACTTAAGGACACAAGACTACGTTTCTGCTCTTCCAACGACATTACATTTTCTCGGTTAAACTCTAAAATTTGTCTTTATAGTTTAAAAAAAAAAATTATTTCTTCCAAAAAATATATTTATTATTGCGCCAAATTGGAATTCAGGGAAATTTCATAAAGTCAGTAAACACCTTCAATTTAAAATATTTTATCATGTCAGTGCGGAAGAACGTTTTAGGATATATATTTTTTTAATTGAATATTTCTAATTGATTTTCTTTTTTTCTAGTACTTAATAAGATAGTAATTAGAATAAACGTAAACAACATAGCGAGGTAAACAATAATTAGATTAATTGATTAAAATTGAAAAGGATGAATTTGAAATTGGAAAAATATTCCATATGGTTTGGAACACAAGACCACGTTTCTGCTCTTTCAACGATTTTAGTGATATTTATAATACTAATATATATAAACAATACTTAGATTAAATAATTAAAATTGAAAAGAACGAATTCGAAATTGTAAAAAGATGGAATTCTGTTTGGAAAACTTTAGGACACGTGGTACACGTTTCGAGACATAGTCTAGACGAAGCACGAAAATTTGCATTCATAATATAAAATGATAAAAGATATTACTCCACCAGGGATAGTTATAATATTAAATAAACGCAAACAATATTTAGATTAATTAATTAAAAATCAAAAGGACGAATATGAAATAGTAAAAAGATTGAATTTTGTTTGGAAAACTTTAGTACACGTTTTGAGACTATAGTCTCGACGAAGCCCTGAAATTTGCCTTCATAAGACGAATTTGAAATTGTAAGAAGGTTGA
>NW_027109033.1:68755-70263 GCF_000696795.3 Halyomorpha halys
ATTAATTAAAATTGAAAAGGACGAATTTGAAATTGTGAAAAAATTGAATTAGGTTTGGAAAACTTTAGGACACGTGGTACACTGTTCAAGACAAAGCTCCCGACGAAGCCATGAAAGTTGCCTTTGGGACACAAGACCACGTTTCTGCTCTTACAATGGATTTACATAGTCTCGACGAAGCCCTGAAATTTGCCTTCATAATATAAAACGATAAATATTATTCCAGCCGAAAGGGATATTTATAATATTAAATAAACATAAATAATATTTAGATTAATTAATTAAAATGGAAAAGGACGAATATGATATTGTAAAAAGATTGAATTTTGTTAGGAAAACTTTAGGACACGTGGTACACTGTTCAAGACAAAACTCCCGACGAAACCATGAAATTTGCCTTCGTAATTTAAAAATGATAAATGTTATTCCTGCCGACAGAGATATTTATAATATTAAATAAACGCAAACAATATTTAGATTAATTAATTAAAATTGAAAAGGACGAATTTGATATTGTAAAAAGATGGAATTCTGTTTGGAAAACCTTAGGACACGTGGTACACGGTTCGAGGCATAGTCTCGACGAAGGCCTAAAATTTGCCTTCATAATTTAAAAATTATAAATGTTATTCCTGCCGACAGGGATCTTTATGATATTAAATAATCGTAAACAATATTTAGATTAATTAATTAAAACTGAAAAGGACTAATTGGAAATTGGAAAAAGATTGAATTTGGTCTGGAAAACTTTAGGACACGTGGTACACGTTTCAAGACAGTCTCGACGAAGCCCTCAAATTTGTCTTCATAATTTAAAAATAATAAATGTTATTCCTGTCGACAGGGATATTTATGATATTAAATAAACGTAAACAATATTAAGATTAATTAATTAAAATTGAAAAGGACAACTTTGGTTTGGAAAACTTTAGCACACGTGATACAGTTTTCGATTCATAGTCTCGACGAGGCCCTAAAATTTTCCTTCATAATATAAAATGATAAATGTTATTCATCTGCCGACAGGGATATTTATAATATTAAAGAAACGTAAACAATATTTAGATTAATTAATTAAAATTAAAAAGGACGAATTTGAAATGGTAAAAAGGATGAATGTGGTTCGGAAAACTTTTGGGACACAAGACCACGTTTCTCCTCTTACAATGGGTTTACATAGTCTCGAGGAGGCCCTAAAATTTGCTTTCATAATACAAAAAAATATTAAAATTATTATTTTGTTATATTGTAGTAATGGTACAGGGCATAAAATCGGTAAACAATTTGAATTCAAAATATGATTTTATTATTAATATCAGTGTAGACGTTTCAGGATATTTTTTTTTAATTGAGTACTTCTGAAAATAATTTTAAAAAAAAGTATTTATTTTTGTTATTTCTAGTACGCGATACGATAGTAATAAAAATAAAAGTAAAGAATTTGGTTTGGAAAACTTTAGAACACGTGGTACACGTTTCCAGACAGTCTCGACGAAGCCCTTAACATT
>NW_027109033.1:71953-74955 GCF_000696795.3 Halyomorpha halys
AAAAATGATAAATGTTATTCCCGCCGACAGAGTTATTTATAAAATTAAATAAACGCAAACAATATTTAGATTAATTAATTAAAATTGAAAAGGACAAATTTTATATTGTAAAAAGATGGAATTCTGTTTGGAAAATCTTAGGACACGAGGTACACGACATAGTCTAGACGAAGACCTAAAATTTGCATTCATAATATAAAATGATAAAAGATATTACTCCAACAGGGATAGTTATAATATTTAATAAACGTAAATAATGTTTAGATTAATTAATTAAAATTCAAAAGGACGAATTTGATATTGTAAAAAGATAGCACATGCTTTGGAAAACTATAGTACACGTTTGAGACTATAGTCTGGACGAAGCCCTAAAACTTGCCTTCATAAGGACGAATTTGAAATTAATACGTAATAAGATAGTAATAAAAATAAAAGTAAACAACATAGTTATGTGACAATATTTAGATTAATTTATAAAATTTTAAATTAGATATTTTAGAAAAATATTTGAATTAGGTTTGGAAAACTGAAGGACACGGGACCACGTTTTTGCTCTTTACATAGTCTCGACGAAGCCCTAAAATTTGCTTTTATAATAAAATAAAAAAAATTAAATTTATTATGTTATATTGTAATAATGGTTCAGAGAAATTTCATAAAATCGTTAAACACTTTGAATTTAAAATACTATTTTATTATTAATATCAGTGCAGACGTTTCAGGATAATTATTTTTTAATTGAGTATTTCTGAAAATTAGTAAAAATAAAACTATTTTTATTTTTAGTACTTAATAAGATAGTAATAAAAATAAAAGTAAACAACATAGTTATGTGACAATATTTAGATTAATTTATAAAATTTTAAATTAGATATTTTAGAAAAATATTTGAATTAGGTTTGGATAACTGAAGGACACGTGGGACCACGTTTCAGCTCATACAAGGGCTTTACATAGTCTCGACGAAGCCCTAAAATTTGCTTTCATAATAATAAAAAAAAAAAAAAATTAAATTTATTATGTTATATTGTAATAATGGTTCAGAGAAATTTCATAAAATCGTTAAACACTTTGAATTTAAAATAGTATTTTATTATTAATATCAGTGCAGACGTTCCAGGATCATTTTTTTTTTAATTTAGTATTTCTGAAAAATATATAAAATAAAACTTTTTTTTTTTTTTTAGTACTTAATAAGATAGTAATAAAAACAAACGTAAACACGACATAGTTATGTAAACAATATTTAGATTAATTTATAAAATTTGAAATTAGAAAAATATATGAATGAAGCTGGATTTGACAATGAATTGCGATATGATATTGGAAGGATTTTATATTCTACGCATTAAACAATTTCTTTATTTAGAACCTGACACAACTGAATTTGAAACAATGTAAACGATTTTCTACGTCTATTTGAGTGTCAATGCCATCTTATATTAAATATTTACTAATTTTAGTCTGCATTTTTACATTTTCTCTCATTAACTGTGTGTCCGATATAAGATGAAGTATAAAAAAAAATTTTAAAAATCTATGGAATCAGCAAATTAACCTGGCTACAAAAGGTTATACTTTATGCTCCGAAAACACCAAAAAAGAATTTCGGGTTTCTTTTTCTTTCATATACAAATTGTGATGTTAAAAACAAATCTAAGGAATAATGAAGAATAAACAATGAGAAAGTACTCACTTGTAATTAACGATTATTAGTTTTTCGTAATCAATTCACTTTGTATCACTGCTACTTCTTCAAGCAGAGGGAATTAAACTGAACATAGCAACCAATCGGATTTCGAGGACGTTGTTTACAGTACTATAATTGCTTTATTGATCAAAATAAAAATATTATTCATTGTTTTCGTGTTATTATTAATATACTATGACTTCTCAAAATAGTTCTTCAACATGACTAGAGGGTTAAAAATTACACATAAATAATAAATAATCAGGGAGGTTATTGAACAGTGTAAAACTGTGCCAAATTAATTTAATTATTTTTACACATTTACATTATTTTTATTGTATTATTTATTTAACTCTTCTTATTTAGTAAGTATAATAACATATAGTGAATATAGATAGATAGAGTGAATATAGAAGATACAGAGAAAAACTTTATTAAAAAAAAAAGTACACAGCATACTTAAATCTAGTCAGACAATTTTTTAAATCTTATTATCTTTTTAATAAATGAAAAAGAAAAGGTAACATGAGAAATACAAAAATATTACAATTAGTACATAAAAGAGGCTAAGAAGAACCAATAATAAGAAATATTACTGATATGAATAATAAGAATATACAATAAGAAATATTACTGATATGTATAATATAATAATAAGAATGAGCAATAAGAAATATTACTATTAGTACACAAAATAAAATAAAATAATAAGAACTCAAGTATAAACAACTATAAAAATATCTTGTGATACACATGCAAGTTTCAACATTACTATTAGTACACAAAAGAAAACAAGAACTAATAATAAGAAATATTACTAATATGAATAATATAATAATAATCGTATGCAATAAGAAATATTACTATTAGTACACAAAATAAAATAAAATAATAAGAACTAAAGTATAAATAACTACAAAAAAATCTTGTAATACAAGTGCAAGTTACAATATTACTATTAGTACACAAAAGAAAACAAGAAGAACTAATAATAAGAAATATTACTAATATGTATAATATAATAAGAGAAATATGCAATAAGAAATATTACTATTAGTACACGAAATAAAATAATATGAACTCAAGTATAAACAACTACAAAAAAAATCTTGTGATAAATATGCAAGTTTCAATATTACTATTAGTACACAAAATAAAACAAGAACTAATAACAAGAAATAACAAAAAAAAAACACTCATAACACACGTGTAAGTTTCAAATATACAAAGATAGTAAAATAATATGATTTATTAATTATTTTAATATATAATTAACTATACGTAATAAGATAGTAATAAAAATAAAAGTAAA
>NW_027109033.1:75155-89806 GCF_000696795.3 Halyomorpha halys
TTAGCATCCACAGTAATTAACAAGTGAAAATTTCTTAATGTACCAAACAGTAAATTAAAACAATAGAAAAAAAAATCTAAAATATCATTAATATTCTAAATCTAAAATATTATAGTATAAAATAATGATTAATCATTAAAGTTACAATAAAGGTTAATCAAGTAAAAAGTTTAAAAAATTCAAAATAAATAACAAAGTGACTTTTGCTTTACTATTACAATAGTAATATATCATTTTTATTAAACAAAGAAGCACGTGGTGAAAACATTTCTTGAAACTTTTGGGAAAAGAGAGGCATTAACCATTTTCCTACCTGTTCTTGGGTTCTGTCCTTGTAGAAATATAGCCCTGTGGCAGGTCATTGACAGTAGCACCACGTTTCTTCTTCAACGTTTTCCATTTCCTCAGAGTAGACCTTAAAACTATCTTCATAAAATAATAATAATAAATTGCAGGAAGAAAGTCCGGGTGGCGATCAATAAAGGTATCAACATAGCAAAAGAAAACTATTTATTGTTAACCAACGGCCTTCTTCAGTGCTGTCAAATTAAAACTTTTAACAATTTAGTTCGTTCTTGGAGACAAGAATCTAAGTCTGAAAAAAATATATATTACCGTATCATTCTAGAATTGTTTTAAGTCAGAAAAAAACATTAAGATATCTTTTAAAACGAGACGTTCTAACCTGAAGGTTTGATGTCCAAATCCAAATCCAAAAAATCAGTTTTCTCAACGCAATTCTCCCATCTATGTTTTGGTTTAAACCTCGGACATCTAGCAAATAGCTCATTGCTTTTTAATTAGTGAGGGATTCGTTATTTACTGACCCCTAAAACCTTACATACCCATCTTATGCTCCACAATACTACCATTATTCTTACTGAATGCAATTCATGCCATTCTGCGTTGTTTACATCTTCTAAATAGTATAAGAGCCGTTAAGAAAAAAAGTAGTTATTTCACCCCAATTTTTGATTACTTTAATGAAAACTATTTATAATTACTAGTCAAAACTGATGAGTCTGCCAAGTATAAGTAGGGGGAATAAAAAATTGCGGCTGTTTCAAAACCTTATAAAACATTAATTTTTCATACGGAGCTCTATATCTTAAAAACTACCAACTACAATAGAAAATCTAAAAGAACATCATTTAAAGAAGAGTAAATTTGCTTAAATATTAGCCCAAATAGAGCTATTTAGGTTCAATGGTTCTAGAGATATAGCTTTTTAAAAAGCACCATTTCATAAAAATGTACTGAAAAATTTGTAGTTAATGAATTTAATTTGAGAAATTTGTATCTCAGAAACTATGTGACGTATAGATGTCTATTAGCACTCAAATTAAAGATAGTTTATTGTACTATAAAGTAGTTTATGACATTTATCTTTGTAGGAGTTGTGCGTTTATTTTTATATTTGACGAAATAAATTCAAAAATGTTAATTTATAGTTGTTTAAATAAAATGTTTGATTTTTGAAAAAATATATATAAGACGTACATATGTCGGCCAGTTCTCAAAATAAAGGAAATTTAATTTACTATAAAGTAGTTTATGACACGTCTCTTCGTAACGTTAGTAGTTTTTATGATATTCGCATATGAATATAAATTTAGCACTTGCAAATTTTGTCGGAAGAACTATAAATCAATTTATTTAGCAAATATCATTAAAACTACTACTCCTATGAAGATGAACTTCATAAACTACTTTATTGTACATTGAACTAGCTTTAATTTTAGTGCTAATAGACACCTATGCTTCGAATGGTTTTTGAGTAATAGATTTCTCAAAATAAATTCAATAACTACTGATCTTGCAGTACGTTAGGAAATTTTTTTTTTATGAAATGTTGCTTTTTAAAAATTTATATCTCGAGAACTATTTAACGCAGATAGCTCTATTTGAGCTCATATTTTAGCAAATTTACTCTACTTTAAATTACGTTCTCTTAAATATTCGAGTCTTGTTGGAAGTTTTAAAGGTATAGAGCTCCGAATGAGAAATTAATTTTATTAACGGTTTAACAGCTCCCAATTTGTATTTCCTCTAACTGTACTTGGCAGATTCATCATTTGATTCAAGTAATTATGTATAGTTTTTCTTTAAAGTAATCATAAATGGGGGTGAAATGACTGACTTTTTTCTCCTCTTGGACTCTTGTACTATTATATTTATATAGATTATTTCCATACGAAATTTCGTTCGATATTTATCTCGCTGATAATTTTAGGACAGAAATAGTGTTTCTAATTGGTTCCACAAACTTTAAGTAGAACTACTTTCAAGTCTTTACTTTGTTCTGGGAGATAAATGTTTAGGCAGAATGCCTTTGTTCTAGCTATTGGAGACGTACCTAGAAAATTTGCAGGTAAAAAGGGACTGAAGTTCTGACACTTCTTACAAAATGCCATATTGATAATTATGAATAATATCAGTTATATGCAATTTTATTGAAGTTAATTAAACTATTACTACATCTAGATATCTTATTCTAATAAATAATTATACGAATATTTAAACAAAATTTGCAGTATATTTCATATTTGATATTAGAGTATTAGAGTTTTTCTAAACGCCTGTATCATACCACTATGATCTTAAATCAAATTTACTGGATGTATTTTATGTAAGTACAGTTATAAATAACATTAAATAAATTTAAAAAAAAAATGAAATCCATCCATGTCGCTAAGGGTACCAACATAAATTTACCATTTTCTAAAAGTTGCTATTGAAAAGAATCTCTCCAGTCCCTTTTTACCTGAAAGCCTTCAAGGTAAGTCCCTAATACCTTGAACAAAGTCATTCCAAGTAAACATTCACCTCCCAGAACAAAAGTAAAGACTTGAAAGTAGTTGTACTTAAAGTTTTTGGAACCAATTAGTAACACTATTTGTGTCCTAAAATTATCAGCGAGATAAATATCCAACGAAATTTCGTATAGAAGTAATCTATATAAATATAATAGTACAACAGCCTAAGAGGAGAAAAAAAGTCAGTCATTTCACCCCATTTTTGATTACTTTAAAGAAAATTTATATATTATTACTAGAATCAAATGATGAATCTGCCAAGTATAGTTGGAGGACATACAATTTGGGAGTTGTTAAAACGTAAATAAAAATTAATTTCTTATTCGGAGCTGTATATCTTTAAAACTTCCAATAAGACTATAAAATTTAAGAGAACGTCATTTAAAGTAGAGTAAATTTGCTAAAATATGAGCTCAAATAAAAAAAAATGCACTGAAAATCAGTAGTTATTGAATTTATTTTGAGAAATCTATAACTCAAAAACCATTCGAAGCATAGATGTCTATTAGCACTAAAATTAAAGCTAGTTCAATGTACAATAAAGTAGTTTCTGAAGTTCATCTTCGTAGGAGTATTAGTTTTAATGATATTTGCTAAATAAATTGATTTATAGTTCTTCCGACAAAATTTGCAAGTGCTAAATTTATATTCATATGCGAATATCATAAAAACTACTACCTTTACGAAGATACGTCTCATACACTACTTTATAGTAAATTAAATTTCCTTTATTTTGAGTAGTGGCAGACATATGTACGTCTTATGGTTCCAGAGATATATTTTTTCAAAAATCAAACATTATATCCAAACAACTAGAAATTAATATTTTGTGAATTTATTTCGTCAAATAATATAAAAACTACTACTCTTACAAAGATAAACATTATTAACTATCTGATAGTAAATTTAAATAGCTTTAATTTGAGTGCTAATAGACGTCTATACGTCACATAGTTCCTGGGATATAAATTTCTCAAAATAAATTCATTAACTTAAAATTGTAAACCCTCAAACATTCTTAATGATAATTGCAATTAGTTAATTTCCTAATAAGACCCTTATTGGACCAATGCTAGTATTGAGAATTTTTTTGTTTTATGGAAACCGGCCAGTAAAGTGTGTTGAAACCCGATCTATTTTATTTGTCAATTTTTTCTGTATATATTATTACCACATATTTCTATATAGTTTCATTACATATTGTTATTTACCACAATAAACTAAATATATATAATAAACAATTAATTCAATCCTTAATCCAATGTGTAAATACAAATAATAATATATGTTTGATTTTAAATAAATATATAGTTTATATTAAACTTTCAATTTTTTCTATCACTCCCTATACATCCCCAAATATAGTAATAAATAAGTAGAATTTAAAAGCTTGGCGTATTTTTTGAAATAAATTTATTATAAGAATAAAACTTAAAAGTTATAATTTACAAAAATATTACTATCCTTATACACATAAAGTTAATTATTTTCTACCTGACTACTAATCAAGGATAATGAGTTTGATGAAATACTTGTCGTTAATTTCAACTAAACTAAAGTAAATATAAAGGGATTAAGTTAATTAAATGACTCTGAATAAGAGCTGGACATGGGAACGCTTTTAATAAAAAAATGTATGGTAAAATATTCCGCATAAGTCTGAGGGTTCTAACCGATGCGCCCTAGTACTCAAGAAAAACATTTATAACTTTATTACATTTATAAATAATTGACCACATTAATTCAAATTATGAAAAAGTTGGTCAGGGGTACGGTCACTAGAAAACGACTATTTGCCGACGTTTCGCCCCACTTTGTAGAACTTTATCAGGGCTAAAAAGATATAAAAAACTTAATTAACTAACTACTAATCTTTCAGCAGATTTTTCTTTTTAAAAAGCTATATCTCGAGAACTATTGGATAGTAAATAGCTCTTTTAGGGTTAATATTTCAGCAAATTTACTCTTCTTTAAATCATGTTCTCTTAGATTTTCTATTGTTGTAGGTAGTTTATAAGATATAGAGCTCTGAATTAAAAATTAATGTTTTTTTTTAAAGTTTTGAAACAGCCACCATTTTGTATTCCCCCTACCTATATTTGACAGACTCATCATTTTTGACTAGTAATTATACCTAGTTTTCATTAAAGTAATAAAAAATTGGGGTGAAATCACTGCCTTTTTTTCTTACCGGCTCTTGTACTATTTAGAAGATGTAAACAACGCAGAATGGCACGAACTGCATCCAGTAAGAATAATTGAGATGGTAGTATTGTGGAGCACAAGATGGCTATGTAAGGTTTTAGGGCTCAGTAAGGAACGAATCCCTCACTAATTAAAAAGCAATGAGCTATTTGCTAGATGTCCGAGGTTTAAACCAAAACATAGATGGGAGAATTGCGTTGAGAAAACTGATCTTGTGGATTTGGATTTGGACATCGAACCTTCAGCTTACCAAAGGACTTCCATTAATTTACAACTTTAAAAACTTCTCGTTTTAAAAGATACCTTAATGTTTTTTTCTGACTTGAACAATTCTATAATGATACGGTAATATATATTTTTTTCAGACTTGGATGTATCATAAAGCTGAAACTATGATATTGAAGTAATTTGAAAAGTTTTCTACATTTAATTTATAGGGGATCTTGTTTATTTACTAATTGTTGAAATTTATTGGAATTGAAAATTATTGGTGGCAGTAAAAAAAAAAATCCATTTATAATACACCAGTTTCGCCCCCCAATCATGGGACTAAAAAATATGATACGAAAAAACAAAACAAAAAATATTGTGAAAATTATTAATATTTACTACCAAAAAATGAGAAAATATTCAGATATGTCAATCTAAAAAATTACTCTTGATTTCGAATGAATAAGTGTCGATGGAATAGGGTATTTGACAACATAGAAAAAATATTAATTTAAAAACCCAATAATATATGTTTTAATTAATATAAATAGAGGATTAATAATTAATTTTAGTTTTATAAAAGAGGATTATTAATCTGTGTGCCAACCACCATGATGGTTTCTATGTGACGTCATTTAGACACAACACTGATATAGCGATTCACACTTATTAAATTATTACGTATTTTGCTGTAAAAAGAATTTTAATTATTTTTCAAAAACAACCATGGAATACGGTTTTATGAAAGCAGAAAGTAAGAACTTTTCCTAAATCAATGCTTTAATGCTAGCGAATTTCTTTGCAACAAAAACGCAATTCCGTTGTGCTGACTTTAGAAATGTTATAACGTCCGTGCAATTTTCTGAATTGCAGTTTATTTACTAAAAATACTGCATGTAATCAAATATGGTTTGCAGCCTGGTTTCATTATTTTTGTTTTAACTAAACCCACTATTTTGTGTCAAACATAATTCTCCATATAGTTTTCCTAGTTGAAGGAAAATTATTACGTTTTTAATTACTTTAAGTAGTATTTCGGAATAAATATAACCTCTCAAGAACTTACAATTTGTATCTCTTATTATATTTACATGGAAGTGACCTACACAAAACTATAATCTATTATTTAGACTGGATAATAATTTGGGAACTTGGATGTACATGTTTTGTGGAGAGTCTTTAAGAGTAGTATTTTTGCGATTAGGTACTGCACAAGAACGATAAGGAATATAATTTATAATAGATAATTGCTTAAATAACAAAGAAAAAAAACTTAAAATAACACTCGTTCTGAATATATATGCTTAGCGTGTTTATGTCAAAATTACGTCATGCCAAAACAATAATATAGGCTTACTTTTTTGTGTAGAAAAAAATAATTTAAATTTTAATGCGTAGTTTGAGACTAAATAGCTATTATATAAATTAAAAATATTAGGAGGATTGCCCAATGACAACCCAATAAGCAATATACTACACTTTCCAAAACAACCTATTATTATAGACAGATACAAAAATCATAATAGGAAAAACAACACTTTAGGTTTTAAGTGAAAGATTAAGGTAGCATAGTGTTAGTAGTTTCCAAGGTGACAGCAGGGAAATTAAAATGGTCAAAAAAGGGAAAGGAGGAAAGAAAAAACAAAATAAGGAAGATAAAAAAGACACACTTCCAGAAGTGGATAAGGAATACTATGAAATACAAATAGCAGATTTAAATAAAAAATTGACCAGGTAATATTTTTTTTTTAAGTTGACTACGGAATTTTCATTGTGATGCAGTTTTCAGGCAAAAGCGAATGTGATCAATCAACAAGAAAATAAAAAGTTCAGAAGAATGAAACAAAAACATTTTTACAATAAAGATAGATTTACTGTTTCAACAATTGTATATTTCAATAAAAATGTTTAAGAGAAGAAAACATATTTCATTGTTTCAAATACTAAGTACTAAAAATATGTTATAAATATGACAACAATAAATATAATTATTTTAAATACACAATAAATTAGGTAATTTAATTAACAATTTCTAATAAGACTAGAAGAAAAAATAATGAGTTCTAAAGACGGTTCGAAAGAAAAAGATAAAAAGAAAACTGAAGTACTTCATGCTGAAAAAGAGTTTTATGTGCTTGAAATTACAAATCTGAACAGAACAATAGCCAGGCAAGATTAGCCTAAATAAAACTTACATTTAAGACAACCAAATTAATTTTGTAATAATGAAATAGATTAAATGTTTATGGAATTAAACTAAAAGTTATTTATAACCACAAATTGGTTATGAAATTTGTATCTATACATCACAGAATGAATTATCACTTTTAAATATAAGTAAAAATGAGACAGTCATTCATAAAAAATGGTAATTAAAAAAACAAATACTTTCACAATGTTGAAATTTTTGTTAATTACAATGTTTTACCTTAAACCAGGAGTCTCTTACCATAATTTAATATAAATTTCGAAAATGTTCATTTAAAAATATATGCAGTCAGGCCTAAAGAATCCTGTGAAACCAAAAACTTCAATTCAAAATAAATGAGATACCATGTTAAGTGCCTCTAATATTCAACAAAATTCAAAGACAAAATACCATTCGCTGGTTATTTTGAATTGTGTCATTACACTTTTGTGCTTTCATGCATAGATAAAAAAATATATATAGTCGATGAACACAATAAATGCATTTGTAACTTTCAACATGTCGTATGTTTTTTCTTCTTACAGAAAGTTCAACAAAATTCCATTCTGAGCTGAAACCAACAACAATAATATGGTCCGGTCTGTGGTCAAGAAAAAGAAAAGTAGTTAAAACAGTTATTACGTCTCCTTAGTTAATAAATATATTTGTTCAGTAATATATATTTTGTTGTGTCAGTTTATTACACTGTATTATGTTAGTTAATAAGGCTCTGTGTTTATCTTTATTCTGATTATTTTATATAGGTTTTTGATATTTTATATACCTCCAACTTTAGGTCCGTTTTTTTCAACGTCAATATTTTACTCTTGCATTGGACTTTACCTTCTTTGTGTCTTTTTATTTTAGCCATAAAAATGAGCTAGATTGTGGGTCAAATGACAACAACTAATAAATAGTTCAAAACTACTTTTTTTTCTTTTTTACCACAGCTCTGACCATATTCTTCAAAATAAACTATATATAATATTATTCTTGTTGTAAATACGAATTAGATGTAGATCGAGACTGTGTATGATTGACTATGGGGGAAGAATTACGTACAGAAGTATTTCCATAAATCATGTTAATGAAAATGCCATCGATTTGATGCATGAACTCTAGTCTCTCATGATAGGGTAGTTTTCTTAGTTTTATTGCCAATAATTTACCATACAAGCCAGCCTCATCATCCTGTTGTTGGCTATTGTTTACTTGCTGCAATAGTAGTTTAATAAGTGTATTTTGAGCTTTGTTCATATAATAATCAGCTTCAACATGTTCTAATGGATTTAATTGGCGACGTTTTGCGGCTGGAGTTTGAGTTCTAGTTGATTCTGGAATCTGTTCAATGTCATTAGAGATGTTGAGATCCATTTTTCCTTCAGCATGTACTGATTCACTATCGTCCCTTTCCCGTTTCTGAAATTATCATAATAAATTGGTAAAAACTTAATAAATCATAAAATTAATGTTACATCCAGATGTGGGGATAAGGATTAGTATTATTTTCTTTCTCACATAGTTTCATAAGATCACATTTTTACAAGGAATTCGGGAGTGATCAAACCTTTTCTGTCACTATCCTGAAATGAGACATAAAGATGTTCACTTCCTGCATACTAAAGAAATAGGAGAAGATGGTTGGAGATATGGTCAGTGAAGAAGATGATTAAGTAGAAACCTTATTTAATAATTACCAATTCGGGGCTTTATTTTTCATCAGAACTAAGAACAAAAATAAAGATAACAACCATAATGAATAAAAGGAAATACAGAGTATTGGAAGAAGGTAGTTAACTGTATGAAGTAGATAGTCTGGGTGGGAGTCAATAAAGGTATTAAAATAGTAAAAGAAAACCTATTTATTGTTAAACAACGTTTGGCCACACTTTTCAGGGCTGATAAGAATGAAGTTCTGCGACCAACTGAACTTTGTAGTACTTTCAGTTGGTAGCAGAACTTCATTCTTATCAGCCCTGCAAAGTGGGGCCAAACTGTTGGTTAACATAAATAGTTTTCTTTTACTATTTGATAATTTTATTGACCGCTACCCGAACTATCTTCCTCCGAAATACAGAATAAATAGAAAATAACAGATTATTTAGATCCATAAATGGTTTCGGAATAAAATGTTAAGACGATACAATTATTTAAAATTATAATTTTCATTTTGTACATATATTTACTTCGTAGATTTTTAAATGAATATACTTTTCTCATTCATAATTTTAATATTACTTATTCAATCTGCTTTCATCTTCGAATAATACTTAGATTATATATTTTATTCCAACACTATTTGTGTATCTATTATTTTCTAGTTATTCTGTACTCACTTTTATTCATTATAGTTGTTAGTTATATTGTTTTTAGCCCTGATAAGGCTAAAGCTCTGGTATATGAGCCGAAATGTTTGCAGAAATTAAATGAGCTTTTACTTAATGGTTTTCTTCACTTACAACACCCCCAACCATCTTCTCATATTAAAGTTATATAGTAAAATATATTTAAATTAGTAGTAATTAATTTCTAAATTATTTATTGATTTTGAAATTCATGTATGATTAAAAACTATTATTACATCATTATTAAAGAAATAGCTACATTAAAACACAAATATTTTTTAATCCTTTTCTCTCATCATTTTTCTTCTCTAACATTTTGAAGAGTATGATAACAAAGAAGCCAATTATCAAATAGTTAATATGAGTGAAATCAGAGTAAGAAGACAGTAGATCGTGAATAGAACATGGTTGAGGGTTCGGTCAGAGAATAACACAAATAAGTTAAAAAACATATTTATTAGAACCGACCTTTCAGCCAGAATTTCTAGGGCTAATAACAAAAAACAAGATAACAACCAGTAAATAAAGGATATATAGAACGATTAAAGAAAATAATTGTATAGAATAAATATAGATAAAAATAAAGTAATGAAAGAAGTGGGAAATAAAACATCATAGAAATAACAGTATAAATGACAGGCTATCATGGAAACAATTTTAAAACTTATATACATAAATTTTATGAGTCTTCTTGATAATGACCCGAGAAATTAAACATAAGAAACTTATGTTTACAAATTAAAATTTTTCACCAAAAACTTATTCAGTACATTTCAAAATTTTAATTTTCTCCTGGCAAATAGTAGTTTCAATCAACATTCTCAATGAACATTTAAGTATCAGCGTAAGATGCTTCCATAATAATTTTTATATAACTTTACATAAGTGAATATAATGATTTTTGATAGAAAACTTCTCAATTGTAAAAGATAATAGAATTTACTAACCATATTCTAGAAAGATATTTGGAGTACTCAGAAAACCTGTTGCTCTGAACCCAAATACAGAAAGTCTACTAAGACTGTTTAGAGGCAAAGTTTTAGTCCTAACTCCAAAATGTTGAGAGCCACAACACTAAGGATTATTTACTGATACCTTAGTATCTTTCAAACTTAACCTTACTGTTTCAACTAAATTTTGAAAAATGTTTCGTTTTGGTTTGTTATTTTTTTAAACTTACTGTTCGTTGAAAAAGAAACAAAGGTTCTCAAGAAGCTAAAACGAAATCTTGTCCATCATGTTCCTTAATTAGCTTTTATACCGAAAAAAGAATGTTCTCTATTGCAGTTAATAATGATTTAAGTCATGAAAATTCGTTAGGCTATTTCTTTATTTTGCAAACATTACTGATGAATATTCCTTTGAAACTTTATAAACATCAGTTTAAGAGCCTCGCTTTTCGTTGTTAATAGTAGTTTAAGTTCAGCAAACATCGAATTGCATCCAAATCCTCTTAGTAAACAATGGTTTTTGGAGTTGTTTGCAAGATCTATTTTGCTTTAAGAAATTTTAGCTACCGAAGTGTACCAAAGTAAGTACCAAAAAAAGAAAAATATATATAAATATATGCCTATATAGCATAGCTTCTAAATTATTTAACATTGTATAGGTCATTGCATACCTTAAACGAACTAAGGGTGACTAAAAACCTATAGTCTCAGAGTTGGGCGAAAATTATTCGATTCACTAGAGACGAATACATTTTTATTCGGAATTTGTATTCATGAATACAATTTTATTCGACTAAATAAATAAAAATAAGACTAAAAGTTTCAGATACTTTGGTATTCGTTAATATGAAAATACAATTTCACTCGAATAAAAAATAAATCAAATAACAATTAATTTTTTTTTATTGTTTATTTTTACCTATTCGGCAGGTGGGTTTTATTTTATAATTACCTAGAATGATTTAATCAGAAGATGAAATAAAATTAAAAGAAAACTATTTATTGCTAACCAACGTTTCGCCCCATTTTGCAAGAGGCTTTTTTTAAATAAAAACTTTTTCGATAAAATCAACGATGGAAGTACCACTTTATAGAATCGATTTTGCACATTTTTTTTTTATTTTCACAAAAATGGCTCTACAATTTAAATTAAATTCATAATATACATGTAAAACTAATTTTTTAAGTTAGGTTTTATCTAAATTGAAATGGTTTAACAGAGATTAAATGACGAATTTAACACACAAAAACATTTCCCCTAAAGTACCTAACATTTTGGAGAAGTTTGTCGGGGGGTGCGGTCAGCAAAGAATAACATAAATAAACATAACCATATTTATTTATTTTATGCCGACGTTTCGACCTGAGTTTCAGGTCTTCATCAGGGGTTGTGGCGTCGGCATAAAATAAATAAATACGGTTTTGTTTATTTATGTTGTTCTTTGCTGACCGCACCCCCCGACAAACTTCTCCAATCATTAATCTACGGTCAACTATCTACACCTCATTACTTAACATTTTGCTTGTTTGATATAATTAACAATTTCTCATTTTTAAAAGTAATAAAAAAATGCATTAATATGAATTATAAAGGAATTTTATGATTAACTGAAGGAGAAAAATGGAGAAATTGAGATAGCAGTTTAGATTCTGGAAAATTGGAGACAGTCGAGCGTCCCCGATCTCTTCCGATTGCAGTCATATACACACGGCTTTTTGAATATTTTTTTAAATTGTTGTATTATTGGCAGGGAAAAATTGGATATTCGAGAGACATTAAAATACGAAAAAAGAATTTATTGTTATATATTTTTGCAGCAGATGTTTTCCTTTGATGCAAGGTAAAAGAAACAATTGATCGCTTTAACAAAATGACAGAACAAATTAGTTATTATTATTTATATTATAAAATTATTTCATAGCTAATGAAGGTGAAATGAAATTGCAGTACGCTAATGTCATACTCACCGAATTAGACTGTACTGACGAAGAAGTCAACATAGGAATGATAAATTTAAGCAGGTTGAAATATGGCCATGTACCGCGATATTCTTCATCTCCGCTTCCGCTTTTTCTAGATTTCATTTTTCTCAGTTCTTGAGATACCTAAGAAAATTAATAAAGATATTAAAATAAAAACGATATATAATAAAATATTCAGTATTTAATATATAAATAATTATGCTTCATCATATCACCTGATTTCTGAGATTGTGTATCTTCCTCTGTATTTCTTCCCCATTGGACCCTAGCCGAGTCCCTATTTCTTCATAAATTTTATTTTTTTTATTCTTATCTTTATAATCTGGAGACTTTATATCCCATAATGCTGGATTGGTTTCGTACAGCTCAATCAGCTGAATTATTTCATTCGCTTCCCAATGTTTCGGCATTTTAAAGTGAAAAATATTTTTAAAAAGACTAGATTTTTGCGAGTGTCTTGAGAGTTCTCTCGAAAGAAGGAAATCGATTCGGTTACTACGAGCTGCTCTCGGAGAGGAGTGGGGCGTGCTTATCGACACTGGACCTTCTGCCAACTGCCAACTCTCTGAGAGTGAGCCACCTGCTTCTGGCGAGTAAAGGAATTCATATTCGGATTTTAATTTACTTTTATAAATTTTTTAAGCAAATTTTTAAATATAACAATGGTCAGAATCTCTTCTGATAGCACCATTAAGTATTTTTTGAAAATTAAAATATTAAACATAATTTTATAGAATTATCTTAAAATTTATGGATAATAACTCATTCAGGAAAGAAATGATAAATCTAAAAAATGTTAGAAAAAAATTAAGTCTACTGAACCACCCTATAACAATAAATTTGGTAAACGTACCTTAAACTATAGGGTACCATATCTGTTCAATCCCTTACTGAAAGAACTAACAAATAAATCAGTCACACAAAAACTAAGAAATATTTAACAGGTTACTTTCTCACTTCTTGATTTTGATTCACCAAATGACCATATCTGCCAGTGTTTTTTCTTAACTCCACATAATTTATTTACTATATTACAATTAGAATTAGCAATGCATGTGTGTGCTTAGTAATAGATATTATAGGATCCTTTTTTTTAAAAATCATATTCTATATCATCTTGTTTTATTCTCATTATTATATAAATTCACTAATTGTAAATTAGCAGCTTTGTTATTCACTTCAAATTCCTTTCAGTTATTTTTATGTATTTAATAATTGTTATGTTATTTGTATATTTTACTTTATTTTCAGTTTAGTAGATATTAACTGAATTATTAGTTTTATCATTAGAGATCAATACATATTGTACTTATCTAGCTTAAAAATTGATTGTAATAATAACATTTCACTTATGTCTATTATTATGTGTTATTTTGGCACCAACCGATAGATGTCATCTGGTCATATTGGATCTCATTTTTTAAATGAATAAAATAGAAAAAAAAAATCAGGTGTGGTCACTTATATAAAAATTCGGATTTCTGGGATTTTCTGAAGTGAAAATAACAATTATCACCAGTGTTTCTGCTAAGAATACAGTTTAAAAAAAGATAACGAAGCTCTGTACATATGAATGCAATCAGAACAGCTTGGGTAGTCTCAGCTTTTTCTGATTCGAACTCATGTCTCTATTTTTCCTCTTTTATTCTTTAATATTTTGCAGTTATCCATTGTTTTGGTTAACAATGAGAACTGGTTATTTATTTCAAATAAACAAAATTAAAAGTAATTTGGAGGAAGATGTTTTAAAAATTCATCATTTAAACCATGTCATACTATTTCAATGAGAATAAGACCTATCTAATATTGAAAAGCACTTTATCACACATTGATTCCCTATGTTTAATAAAAATCTTTATAGCCATTTTCTCAAAAATCCTAAAAAAGCGTAAAATCCATTCTCTAAAGTGGCGCTTCTAGGAAAAGGTTCTGTGACATCACAGGCATATGTATG
>NW_027109033.1:89906-121967 GCF_000696795.3 Halyomorpha halys
TATCTTATCTTATCACTTCTTAGAGACTGGTTTTATTATTTAAATAAAATAATTTGTAACCAAGTTAATTCTACTTATTATTACATTAAATGTCCAACGTTTTATTATTACTTTAAATAAAAATTTACACCTCATATCCAACAATTAAAAACTTTTTTGCAAGCTATTCTGACCAAGTCAATAAATTTAGTCAAATTAATCCATTTTTCCATTAAATTTTAAAACCATTGGAAGTTCAATACATTATTTAAACAACATTGGTGATGGTGATGAAATTTTAGTTTCCTATACACGGGATTCAAGTAGGCCAAATAAAATATTTTAGGTTATATAAAATAAAATATTGTTATCAATCAACACCTTTCTTTTGTAGCAGTGCCATTAACTACCTATGGACCGAATGGGTAACACATTAATCCAAAGGAAAAATTTTTTTTTTTAAATTTCAGGGATGGTATATAACTGGGGAACGGGAGGAATAATATAATGAGTATATTTTAAACTCCACGATTCTTTCCACTTTGAGTGATTTATTTTTTTAAAATTAGGTCTATCATTCCTTATCTTTCTTTTTTTTTTTATAGACTTAGAACTGTTTGTGCTGAGCTCGAAAATGAAAATGAAGAATGTAAAAAAAAATACAAGACTCTTGATCAAGATCGAAATGATGTCATATCGTATCTCAAGAGATCATTGTCTCAGAAACAAGAAGAAATCATTGACTATACAAACAGGCTTGAAGCCCTACAAAAAGTATTTTTATTAATTATAAATACTATAAATTTAAACAGTTAATATAAGATTAATGAATTCAAATAATTACATATTATTATTCTGGTTTCAACTATATTTACAAAGTTTACAGGTTGATTCGTCTTTAATCCACTAAAAAAAAAAAGTTGTATGAATTATAGACTAATACTAAATTCTAGCTTTTAAAGATACTTGAAATTTATGAATTATTATTTAATTTAATTGTTTTTTTTCTGTAATTGGAAAACTTGTTGATATTATTAAAAACAAATATGGAAACAAATAAATACAACTTTTTTTTATTAAACAAACAATTATTTGAAATTGACTTAAAGTTAATTCACTTTCTACTTTCAGAGGTTTAAATCCTTAAATCTTTTGGCCCTCTTCAGTGGCCATTTTCTTCTATACCCAGTCACTTCATTAAAATTATTTGCATTCATAAATACTACTCCTGTAAGTATTTGTTATAAAACTACAGGTAATTTTTCTTGGTGTTTTGCATCTACAATATAAAAAAAAATCTGTACCACTACAACCCATGGAGGGTCAGGCATGCAGTACTTTGTAAGGAAGTGCTGTTACTAAACCAATTGTTGTGCAAGGGGTAATTTGGTCAGAATCATGCTCAACTGCCAGATTTTTGCCAGGGTACCCACTTCATGAGGCTGGGTGGACCCTAGAAAACCCACAGAGCTGATTAGAGCCAAATTTCAACCCGGGTCCTTAGAGTTAGTTGTACAGTGCCTTACCATTGAGCCATCTTTCCTCATCTACAATATATTAATAAATATTATACACACAAAATTCATTTTTTTATTTATTTATATTTACAAAACTGATACCAACTCTATATATTTATTAAATGAGACATCAATGGTAATCAGTAACTTAAGTTCCCTTAAGACGAAATTAAGCTTTAATATAACTTAATATACATGTATTTAAGTTCCACATACTCTACAAAATACCTATCCATTAAAAAACTTGTATACCTCAGTAGTCACAATTTTTCTAGTAGAATCAATATTTGTTTATATAAAAAAAGTAAGTTAATTGAAAACAGGATTGCTATACTTCTTTACAACAATGGGTATTAATATTGAACATTATTTCACAGGAAAAGAGAACTGAAATTCAAAAGTACGATACTAAGATTCTAGAAATGGAACGCAAATATACTGACATGTCTTCATCACTCACAGCTGAAATTACACTCTTAAGTATGCATTGTATTGTACTTTTTTTTCAATTCCATACACTTTACTGATTAAATTTACTTATTATTTCATTAGCTTATAGACAAACTGCAATAACAATCCTCAAAATGGTATTTTATCATTCTTGAATATTTCCATAATTGAGGCATCTGTTTGTAAAACATGGTTAACGGATAAAATGAAAACTTATAATGTTAAAATATGTTAGTTACAATGTTTATGTTCAAACAGGAGTCACTTACCATAATGTAATATCAACATTATTCTTTAAGGACAATAAATTTCTAAAAGATTCTTTAAAAAATTTTTGAAATTGGTCAAGAAAAAACCAAGTTAGGCCAAAAACTTCAATTCATAAAGAATTCAGTTACCATGTTTTACGACCAAATGCCTCAATTGTCCCAAAATAGATGTGTGACCCTTTATCACAACTTTAAATATTTTCATTACACCAAATGTGAAGTATTTTCCAAGGCAGCACCTTCTTTTTCCACCTCCATCTTCAAGGGTTTAATCAAAATGTTTTAACAATACATAATAAATATAATTGCACTCTTACTATTACATTATCATTAATTAAAAAAATGATGTATAGTGCAACAAATTCAATTATATCACAAATTCCCTGAGTCTATATCCATAGAATCTTATTTTGTTAATTTTTAAAACAATTTCTTAAAATACAAAAGAACTACTGAACAATGTCAACTATCACATAATGCACTCAAAGGAATTGAACTTCTTGATAGATATAATTGAACTATTCTGGTATAGGAGTTTAATATATAAACAAATTACATTATATTAAATCTTTGAATGATTTTGTTCTAGATGGGAAATTAAACTCTTTAGAAGAATTTAAACTTCAAAAGGATTGCATGATAAAAAAATACTTAGATTTGGAGGAAACATTAAAGAAGGAAGCAGAACGACATTTAGAAAAAGAAACAATCATTGAAAATCAAAGTTTAATTCACAAAGAAAGGCAAGTATAAATTCCAGGTTATAAACATGGTAAACCATTACGTTTATCATGAGAGAGTGATACAGAGCAGAAATAACATTTCTAGAATGGAGTTATGGTTCTTGGTTTACTTACATACAAAACACTTAATAAAATGATTTGAACTTAACAAAATTAATTCATTGTATCCACTAAAATGTTGTTAGTTTACTTTAAGGTCTAAGGTGTGTAAGTTATATGTATATCTATGTATCCACATTGTATGTACATTGCTCACAACCTTTATTTAGGTAGTGAAATTGAGGAATCACATTAGCCTAAATGTTTTTGTACCTATGGGCAAATTTATACCTTATCTATCTGGCGGTGGGCACCAATGTTATTTTATTATTGATTAAAATAAGCTATAATAAAAACATTAATCACTAATAAATGGACCTTCAGTACGGCAACAGATACTGATGTTTATTGCACTAGACCTGATAGTGCTAATGTATTACCACAACAGTAAATGTTATTGTGATAGTAACTGGCATACAGTGTACACCATGGCAGTTGCTGCCATAACTGTGACTTTAATGTTACAGCAGCTGAACTGAATTAACATTTACGGTCATCTATCACATTATACTTGACATGTACATATTTATGATATGAAAGATGGTTTTATTTTGTCTGTTTCATTTTTTTTCCTTTTCCAATTTATTATTGCAGTGATATTTTATAATCTTGTTTGTTTTTAAAATTTTGTATTTCATACTCTAAGGGTCTAAAACACATTTTTACTCCCTTTTAAATTATTCTAAAGGACTAGTTCTAGAATAAATAAATAATTTTATTATTTATTTTTTTGTTTTCGGTTGGCTGTACAGACCTTGTAGATCTTTGGCCATCCTATCTTGGGCTACTGCTTACCAGTTTGCTGTGTGCAGCTCTTTCATAGCTTTGTTAATCCTGTCTATCTGTCTGGTTTTTGGACTCCCACGTGGCCTCTTGTCAACTATACTGGCATTCATTGTTGTTAAGCGCTGTCCTCACACCAGATTTTTCCCAATAAGGGTATCCACTTTATGATGTTGGGTCGAGCCTGGAGTGCTCCTGAACCCACAGGGTGACAGGGGTCACGGCTACAGTGACAGAATCAATAATTATCTGTATCAACCAGAGTCCTTGTAGTTAGTAGCACGAGTAGTGATATATACTGTCAGCTATCACAATATACCTAGTGTAACAGTACTTCCATGACTGCAACTATTATATTATAGTATAATATTGCACGTTGCAGTGGCTCCAAAGTGTTTCCATGTTAACTGGCTTTGATGTGACAGTAACAGTTTCCACTGGGTATACAATCAACTATCATGCCAAACCTTGTACAACAGTACTGTCATGATGGTAATAATCATATAGTTTAGACCAAAGGCCAAATAACTCCAAAACTTTTTTTTAATTTTATTTATAAACATAAACATAGAGCTAAAATTTATTCAAAGAGAAATTTTTATAACTTTTTTTTTTGAGTAATACTTTTAAATAAAAATTATGCAGTAACTGTTATTATGAACTTTATTGAAAACAACAATGTTTTAGACCCTTTTGGTACAGGTTATGGTTTTACCCCTTTTGGTTCAGGTTGTGGTTTTAAATTAAGGTTTTAGTTATGGTTATGTTACGCACAGGCACAGGATTCAGGACCTCTACACTAACCTATAATAATAATTATTAGTTGCTTTATTATGGTTTATTACCATATAATTTTCAATGGTAATTTCGGATTGCTTACAAATGATGTATCATTGTGGTTTTTAGTATGCGTTTAGATGTAGAAAAGAGGCTCCTGGAATTGTCTATTAATCTACAAAAAGACACACAGTACAGAATCGCTGAAACTACACAAAATGTGGTCAAAGAAAACATTGCCCTCAATAATGAGGTGAGAGAAACTCAATTACTTACTACAAGCGAATAAATATTAGTTATTTCAAGAAAATTAAAATAATCAACTTTTATTTTGATTAAATAAATTTAAATTTTCAGCTAAATCTCATTATCGTATCTTGGCAAAAACTTTTTGATCAAAATGAATTTCTAAAAAGTAGACTGAAAACACTTTCAAATGAGATTGATGTATCATTTGAGACCAAAGATAATCTTTTGAGACGGCATGTAATTCAAAAGGAAGTGAGTATTTCAATTTTAATGGATCACTTTCATTACATTATTAACTCACACATGATGTAATGTTTTACGATGAAACTTTTGATAGATAATAGACCGACTGGCAACAAAGCAACAAGATATGTTGAGCAAATATCAAACTTTGAAGAACTGCAAGTTAAATGAATCTGTTCTAAAGAAGAAAATAAAAGAATATGATAAAATAGCACAAGAAGCTATGGGAAAATATCGAAAGATAGAAAATGCATATCACTCTCTTAACGTTCAATTGGCAGAATTGAAAACTGCATTTGAGGGCCTCAAATTACATAATTTTAGATTAGAAGAAAGAATAAAAGAATCAGTTATGATCATTAAGAATGTTATAGGGGTAAGTGAAAGAAAATATTATTTATTTTATGGATTGTAGAAATGTAGAATATATATATATATATTAACTCAACACATACACAAGATGATGTGTAAATAAAATGAAACATATTCTCACCATCTCTTTAAAATAAACTTTATTCATTGTTAAGAAGTTAAAATATATGTGTAGATGTATCTAGTACAGCTATAAGTTCTGTTATTACAGGAAAAATTTGGGGAAAACCAAACAGATTTAAGTTTGACTAAGAAATTTATTAATATAACATATCTTAAATATAAATGAAAATTAAATGATTTTAAATAGCCACCTCTTTAGTCTGTGAGACCAGTCACCCATTAAATACGCAGTGATTTAGTGGAGGGATACACTTTGGTACAAAGAGACTTCATTTTTACGAACATGGTTACAAAGCTTGTATTGAAGCTACAGATAGCATCTTTTTGCTATATAACATTATTTTTCCCAACAAGAATCAATCAACTCAGTGGTGGTTAGAAAATGTCCATTAAAGCATCAGATTTTATTTGGGACTTAAACCTTAGGATTTCTGAATTTGATCACATCTGGAGTAAATGGTTTGCCACAGGGGACAAATTAATGTGAAAAGTCGGAAAAATGTTCTGTTAAAAGCACTTGAAATTTTTTCACAAGAAGTACAGTTTAGTAGAATAGACTACAAAAGCCAGTGTGCAGATCAGAAGTGGTCAGTTTTAATTGTTTGATTTTTATTAGCCATTTATATGAAAGACATGTTATATAAATAAATTTCATATTAAATTAAAACAAATTCATTCAGTGTTTGATTTTTCCAACCATTTACTTGAAACAGTACTTATAGAAAGACAATAGGCATTATATATATATATATATATATATATATATATATATTCACGGTTAATTAATTGCTTTGTACTATTCATCTTTGGGGTCCTCAGGGACATCTCTGTCACCCGATTTTATGAAGCATTGAGGCTTTACCCCTCCTTCCATCGTAAATATTTTCTTCCTTTCTTCCTCTACCAAGTTATCCAATCCCACCGTCCATCGTACATCTCTGATATCCTTTAATTTAAATCCTTAATGCATTCCCGCTCATGGCCTTAAGACTTATATGTAACTGCCCATCGAACCACAGCCTTCGGTAGGTCTTTCCTCATCCCTATGGAATTCTATTCCTTCCTTCATTTGTAGTTCTAATATCTTTCCAACCTTCAAATCCCATATCTTTGAACACCTGTCCATCCAATTCCGGAAGAATAACAATTGAAAGTTTCAAACAAGGCTAATATATTTTCTGTACTTAATATTTCAGATTTTCGTTTCTTGTAAATATGTACATTAGCAGAAATTGTACCTTTCCATTTATTATTTTTAGTTTAATTACATTTGATTTTTATCATTTTTTTTCTCTATTATTTATTATCAGAAGTGTTTGTCATCTTATGTTTTATGATATGACATATGGGTTTACTTTATTTGTTCTATTCTTATTTTATGTATTCTGTTAATTATTGTTGTTCATTTTTATCTTTTTAAATTCATTATTTTATTATATTTTATGACATTTCATAATTTCATTTTTATTTTGTATTTCACTCTAAGGCTCTAAAGCCTAATTTTGACGCCTGTATATTATTCTAAAGGGTTCAATCCCAGAATAAATAAAGAATATTATTATATATTCTTTTATTTCTCATGCATTATGAATATGCTTATTCTTTTGAACTCTGAAAAACTGCTTAAGAAACTGAAACTAGTCGCCAAGAAAAAAAGAAAATAAATAAAAACAAAGAGGTCTTTTTATTTTTGAAATATGTTTATGATTTTTATTTGATTTCTTCAAGGTATCTATTTTTCAATCAAATTTCAGCTAGGAGTTAGAAGACAGAAAGATCCTTTTTCGATAACGGAACAAGATGAGTACAGTACGAGGATTAATCTTCTAAACACTCTTTTAAAATTGTTTGATGACGTATCTCTATTCCGCACTGGAGACATTGATTCAATAGAAGGATCATCGTAAGTTAATTACTAATATATAATTTAAATTTAGTTCAAATTAGTATGAGCTTTTTTTAAAAAATTGTAAATGGAATTAGAAGAAGTATTGAAAAGGATATTTCAATCTTGGAGAAGCTTTTACAATTATTTTAAGGAATTTTTAGTAATACCAATATTATAAAATATTTAAGGCCTATAGACAGTTCTTGGCTAGACTTCCGCGTCACTTTTAGACTGAACTGAGTAAGGTTAGCTGTAGCCTTAGATTTTTATGATTTTGATTTAACTTGCCATGTCAATGTACAATTAAGTTTTCTACGATATCAGATAGGTCTTACTCTCAATGAAAAAGTCTGGCAGGGGTTAAATGCAAATTTTTCGACAAAATCTTCCTGTAAAGTACCTTAAATTTTGTTTATTAATAAAAAATAAACAGTTCTCATAATTTACAATACTAAACAATGGAGAAATATAAAATATTAAAAAAAAATTATGAATAAATACAGGAGAAAAAAGGAAATTAGAAACATCCGATTTGACCGGGAAAAGAAGAGACCATCTGATATTTCCTGATTAAATTACGGCTGTTATATTTCATTTAACTTATGTAATTGTGGCAGGAACAAAATTTATATTTGTTATTTCCATCACAAGAAAACCCTAAAAAAAAAAAAAAAAGATTTTTATAGCAACAAAAAAATAAAAAAAATTTTTTAATGATTTTTCCTTTTCCTGGTCTGTAGATTTTTTTATTTTCCAAAATTCAATAAAATATCTGTAACGAACCCACCAATCTACAGTATTATGCGCTCACCGCATAAAATTTTTATCTAAATAAAATGATCTCAACTTTGAAAAAACATGCTGAATTGTGAAAATTTCTTTACTAGACTAAGCTGTGATCAATTGAACTGGGGTAGATCAGGATTTAAGCCACTGTGCTCTTGAATTGGGGCAAGATTCGAGCCCAGCTGTGATAAAAAGTTTGTTGACTGTTTTATCAGCTGCAAACTCTGTAGTTGCATTCACAACTTCTATAAAGTGGGTACCTGATCCTTAAGAATTAATGTAAAAAACTTGCTGTTGAGAATGATCTTGGCTAGATCATCTCACTGCATAACTGACAATCAAGAAACAGCACTTCCTAGTCAAGTAATGAAGTGAAGATCTTTCTTGGGCTGTAGAGGTAGTAGTAAGAATTATCAACAGGTACAAAATATATATTCCATGAGAGATATGGGAGACAGTAGGTGTACTACTTACAGAAAAAATAAGAACAGCATATCTATGACCATATAGTTTGATAATAGGAAAACGTTCATAAATTCTTGAGTAATTATCATAATATATACGATTGGAACGATGCACATTCAACACCAATAGTTTTTTCCCTTTAATAAACTTAGATAGAAAAAATATATATATAAAAATAAACCCTTCTGATAAAAGAAAATAATTTTTACAGAAAAGAATCTATAGTGGCTTCCGGTTGGATGAGAAAAGTGTCTTCTCTACACCTACAACCTTGTGATTCAGTGCCATCAATAGGAAATGAGATAGAATAACTGGTCGGCTAGAAAAGTCAAAATAATATATTAAATACTGAGAATTACTTTCCTATTTGATCTTAATACACATTTCTTTACATGTACAAATTAGTATAGGAGCAGAATGTAAAAAAACAAACAAAAAAAAAACATTTATCGCAAATATTATATAGTTAATTAATTTTCATTTTGACATTCTCATAAGAGGTGTATCTTTGTTTGGACAAAGTTTAAAAATTTCATAGACAAACCCTCTATTATATGTTATATTGCTAAATAAAATTCAAGACTGAAATTTATCTATAAGTTGAGATTTTAGGATCATGAAAATTAACAAATTTTAAATGTTTAACAAATAAAATATTAATTGAGCATGTGTAATTTATAAAAGGAAGATGGTCCAGGTGCAGTCAAAGTAACTCAAATAGTAAATTAACTATTCATTGTAAGCCAATGCTTTGACCCACTTTGCGGGCCTTCATCAGGGCTAAAAAATATAAAATAAACTAAAATACAATAACAAAGTAAGAGAGTAGATAACATGAAATAAAAGTAGACCAATGTATGGTGAAAAATGATTTAAAATATGTCAAGATTTTTATAAAGAAGGAGAAAGAGAAAGTAAATTAAAGAAAATAATAAGATGTACAGTTAAAATTATAAATAAACAAGAATTACAATAAAGTATTAGTATTAATATTAATGAAAAAGGAAATAATAAAAAAAATGGAGAAAAGAGAAATATAAAAATACACTAGACATTAAAAGATGGAAAATAAAAGTACTTTACTTTTTTCATCACCTTATTTTATTCTTATTTCTCTTTTTTCAGTGAGTACTGTATTTTACTACTAATAATAATAACCACCACCCAATATCCTCTAAAGCTCATCTATACTTACCTAGAAAAGAAGGAGGATGTGGTTTGCTAAATATTGAAGAAGCTTGCCGCAAACAGGAAGAGGCCCTACACTAATATTTCCTCCCAAAAACAACAGGGATTTATCTCTCCACCACAAGGTTGGACTCTGCTTTAACTGCACTTAATCTGAGCAAAGGTGTTGAATCAACAATCGTGTCACAAAATGAACGACTGGTAGAATGCAAAAGCAAGAATCTCTGCATGGGAGATTCTATAGCCAACTGAACGAAGCCTCTATAGACAAAGAAAGATCAGTTGAACATTTAAAATCTAGAGGGCTATTCTCCGAGATAGAGGGGATTGTGGTTGTTATTCAAGATCAGGTGATCACCACCAGATCATATAGAAAACATGTGTTAAAAGACGCAACAACACCGGATAAGTGTCAATTATACTCAGTAACGCTCGAATCAACCCAACATATCACTGGTGGATGTGGAGTGTTAGCTGGTACTGAATATCTGCAGAGGCACAACAATGTGGCCAAAATCTTGCATCAGAGTCTGGCGAAGTACAAACTAATTGAAGATAAGAGCCCATACTACAAGTACCACCTAAATAGACTCCTCCAAAAAAGTTCTCTCAAGCTATATTGGGATGAATCAATAATTACGGACTATACAGTACGCCATAATAAGCAGACATCTTCCTTATTGACCTAAGAAAAAAGAAAGCGGAACTTATTGATGTTGGGATCCCCAACAATAATAATATAAGCTCCACTCTGGGAGAAAAACCGTGGAAATATCAAGAATTGGTGATAGAATTGAAAGAAATATATAAATTGGAAGGTGTTACCACTACTCCATTCATAATATCTACGAATGGTCTCATACCAAAATCAACAGTGGTAGGCATGAATGGTTTGGGGGTGCCTATAGACGTGCTAAGAGAGGCTCAACAGTTAGTTCTCTTAGACACAGCACGTAAAGTGCGAAAAGTTTTAAGTAATTGAATCAAAGGAAAAATAAATAAAAATATGAAGGTGGTTGGATTTCTAGCTCCCCCACCTCAAATACTCGACCCGCAATCGTCAGAAATACAGACCATAATAATAATTATAAAATTAAATATCTACTTTTATTGTAATTCTTGTTTATTTATATTTTTCACTTTACAGCTTATTTTTATATATTTTAAATGATTTTTAGCCATAACTTAGTTTATTTTTATTTCATGTTATCTATTATCTTAATTTGTTACATTATTTTTATAACATATTATTTCACTATAAAACTGTGATGAAATAAATTAATTACACCTCTGAAGATGTCACGATGAAAATTAATAAACTATATAATATTTGTGAAAAAATGACATCACTGTCACCTCTCCTTTATTAAATTTATCTTGGGAGAACCAATGCTCCAGGACTAAATTCTAAATAAGTAGAAAATAGACTTTTTCATAATCAAATAATTTTTTTTGGTAGATGCACAGTAAAACACAAAGTAATTAGTGGATAGACTATGTATATATATAAATGTAATAATATACATTGACAGAGGAAATACTGATATATAAAATTCCTCTTAAGTAATAATGTTAATATAATTAAATATTTTCAGTAACTAATAAACATCATGTGCTGCACTGATCATCCACTAATTAGTGGAATATAAATTAATCAATTAACACTGTTAATTAGTTTAACCAATTTCATTAATTTGTTCTTTTATTTTGTTAAAAAAAAAAAAAGTATGCATGTAAATTAGTCATTAAAAAGCCACTGGATTGTGTTACAAATACTATATCTTCGATAATATGTTTACATAATATCTTGTAAAAGTGATTAGTATGCTATGTATTATCGCAACCCAATATATTTGGGCAACTTTGGACATTACTTGTTGAATAACAAATTTTTCTCTTCTCTCTAGTTCGCACTTGTAACATATTACTTGATTGCTGTTGTGATCACAGAGATGCTTCAATGATTGAGAGGTTTTCATTTACTCATAACTTGGGTGTATTATTATTTTATGTGAGTGTACTGGAAGTTCAAATATTTTATGTATTTATAAACTTGTTTAATGAATTAAACATTTGTGATGAATAACTTGAAAAGAGAAATATAAAATGAATGGGAGTGAAATAGAGAGAACAAAATAAATACAGTTAAGAAAAAAAAGTAATATATAAAAAATAACTAAAGGTAAAATAATATTATAATTTTGTCAATTACTTTATGTTAGTATTTATATTTTATCAAATACCAGCTGTACCCAGCAACACATTCCTGTGGTTCATACTGATTAAATATAAAAGAAATAAAATTGATATGGTGGTGTATTAATTTTTTTTAGACTTTCTAGGTATCATACCTTAAGAGTCAATATGGGTTTCCTAATTTAAAAACAGTAAAATAATTGTTTTTTGACAAAATCCATGATAACTGTCGATCATAACCTTGATGCTTATCAGGGTTAGCTTAAAAAATAAAAATTATTTAGATTAGTCCGAGTACTATAAAAATATTTACTTATTAACTTCATGAGCATCAGTAGAGAATTCTCGAGTTCTGTTTCAATTGGAAAGAGTCTTTATTATTTACAATAATCAAAATATAATAAAAGCCTTACTAAATAAATGGATAATTGGTGAACAGCGGACAGAAAATCATCACATAAAACAAATAAATATATTTTTACCATAAGCATTGTATACTTTAGGCAAAATTCATCATCAGTTTTTATTTTTCTTAGCTTTAGCTTTTTTAGGCGTAAAAGTAAAAAAGTTTACTCCTTCAATCCGATGTGAAGGCTTGGTAAATTTCTTAACCTTTGCTTTTCTAAACCTGTAATACAAAAAAAAAAGAATTAAAATAAAATAATCCATAATTAAAATTAAAAAAGCTATTAAAATAATCACATTACCTCGTAACCTTCGTTGAAGGAGCCAATATATTACGTTTTTGAAGACTGTAAAACCGGTCTGCTAATAAGCTACCAGATTTATTAAGACGTCTCAAGTTTCCACGTAATTCATTTCGATTATTATAAACTAAATCGGGTTCCTTAAATTTGTTTGCACCTAGTCTTTTAGTTTTACCAACATTTTCTTCATTTTGTTTTTTACGTTTCTCTTGCTCAAGTTTTTCTTGCCCTTCCTTTTCTTGGATATCACTTTCAATAAATTTCAGCCTAAAAAAAAAATTAAGAATTGTAATCGATAAACATTACTAAAAAATAAATAAATAAATAAATCTGATATTCCGACAAAACATTAAAATATTGAACCACTAATGGAGATATTCTTCTTAAGAAGAATAAAGTTTGAATCCATTTATCAGTGAAAAATGTTATATTATAATTCTAAAAAAATAATCATTTATTCCAATTTTTTACATTAATCCAACAATATTTCAGAGTTCTCCACAATCTTCAGGATGTTATTAAATAAGATATATCTAAAATAATTATATTTTCATCAACATATGATATTTTCTACAATTATATCAAGGTATGTCTTCTTGCATGTTTATATCACAATGCACTGAAACATCATTTAGTAAATGTAAACAACTATAATAAACGATTATTTAAAAAGATAACCTTAATAATTATTTAAAAATTTTAAGAATGTGAAAAATTAGATTTATTTTTAATATTGCAAAAAGTTGCTGCCAACCAATGTTCTGCAAAAATTAGCTATAGATAAAATTGTCACGGATACAATATTTCTTTATTAATGGTTCATTCATGAATAAGGGTATAGTATCCATGACTATATACATGACCATATTGCTAACTATTACTGGCCCGCATTGGCAAATATCTAGTGTGCTCTTTAGTTAAGTATTATGACCCATAGGATCAGTTAAAGAACATTTCTTTTTAATTAAGGAAGAGCAGGTTTAGAAATATTTGAAAATCAATGTTTCGGCGTTTTACCCAATTCTCAGGATCACAATGCACTATAGCATCAGGTTAGAAATACAAATGATTAAGTGGTATTGAAAAAAACAACAAAATTACACTTTTATTACCAACACAATAACGCATGTCTTTAAATTAAAATTAAGTTATAAATGATAAAATAGGCTTAGAAAACTTGAAGGTTCGATTCCAATACTACTAAATGCTGTTTAATGCCATTAAACCCAAATCTACCAGATCAGTCTTGACACAATCCTCCCACCTACACTTTAATCTACCCATGAGTTCAGTGTTAATTAACATTTTAGGGATCCGTTTGTTACTAAGTCCCTTTTGCATCAGTAAAGAACTATAGTAAGGGCAAAGGTTTGTAAATTCTAACAATTAATTAATTTTCTGGATAAAAGGTGTGAGTCGAGCAATGTTGTAATTGAAAAACGTTTCTCACCTTTAACATTCCTTTTATTTCATCACCAATTTTTTTTTTTTTTTTTAATCATAGAACCTAAATAATTAAACCTCTATCTGTCCAAATTTATTTTCTCGTATATCTATACTACCGAAAATGCAACAGTTTCTACTCCTAAACATAAAATTATTTTATCCGAAGGTTCCATATATTTTATTTTATCTAAAAGTTAAAGTAAACCTTCCTATATTTCAAATTAACATGCAGTGAGAATGTTCCGAAACATGAAACTGGTATTTCAAAAATATAAATAAATGTATTACTTGTAAATATCTGCAGTTTTCTTCTTTTCTATTTTGGCATATTTTCTTAATAAAGCAGCTTCTTTCTGTTCTTTTTGTTTCCTGCGTTGCTTCAACGTTTTCTTGTTTATGAAACTTGTTGGAGGATTGATAGAAAGAGGACCACTATCAACATCAGTTTTTTCATCAGTTTCCTCTTTCGCCAACCCCTGGGACATCTCTTCAATCCATTGGGCCTAGAAAGGTATTTTTGAAATAAGTTCATAATCTCAAAGGGATATGTGATTGAATAAAATATTAAAATGTTGGCTACCAACTACGAGGTAACTCTTAGTTAGCGATTTTGCCTAGGATGCTCACTATAAGTTATCTTCAAGTAAAAATACAAGATAAATCGTAGTCGATGTCCTGAACAATAATACAAACTTGTTAGTTGGCAGTCAATGTGTTAAGAGACCTCTAGGCAGTCAGTCGTTATGAAAGTAAAACCAAAGATGGGATGTTTAAACTGTAAGGTTAATAAGATGGATCAGAGCAAAAATTCTGAAATCCAACCATCATTCAAAATTTTTCTTTACCTTAAGATATCAATATCCATCTTTGGTTTATCGTCTCTGCCCCCCTTTATGCAACCAAAAGTTCACTAAAATATTTTTGAACAATTTTAAGATATTGCATCTGATGTTAAAAAACCTTTTAACCTTCTCCTCAGCACTTGAATTTAACTTTTGGCTTTGATTTAAATTTAAATTTTGACTTTACTCTAAGTACTTTGTTGTATGTTTAAGTCCACCTAAACATCTTAAGAATTGATATATGATCAACATTTTAGGTGCTCGGTCATAAAAAATAGTAACTGAAATTTTTAATGAATCACACTTTTAGGCATTGCCAGTTTTTTAATACTGATTTCATAAATTGTAGATAGAATTTCAAGAAATTAATTTTTTTGAAAGATAATAATGTTGATATTAAGTTATAATAAATAACTACTGGTTGAAAATGGAACATTGTAGTTCACAAACAATTTTAAATTATTAATTATCAATCAAAAATGCTGAAAAAAAATATTTAGAACCTCATTAAACCCACAATTGTAAAAATAAAAGTATATGAGAATTTTTGGTTTTATTTCTAAATTTTAATAAGTATTGGATCAACAAATGTATGAAAGTAGTAATTCATAATTTCACCAATGTCGCCTATAATTTACCTTCGCCTAAAATAAATTTCATTTATAAATAATAATAATATATATTATAGTATGCCAATTACCGAAGGCAGGCCAAGGATTTACTAATTGTGAGAATTCTTGAAAATTATACTAATGAGATAATATATGTTAAACAAAATATTGTAAACGTGATATTAACGTTTCTTATGAAGTTAATATGTGACATATTGCTGTCCCAGTTCAACAGTGTAACATCACAAAAAGGATTTGAGATATGCATGTAATCTTAGAATTAGTGTAAGATCTATACAGTTCAAAACTGTAATATCTCAAAATACTTTTTTTACTTATATTTTATAACAAATGTTTTATTGTATAGATCTTGTTTTATTGTATAGATCCCTTATTACTAAGATTACATACATATTTCAAAATAACCATTTTTTGAGATGTTACACAGTTGAACTGGGACAGTGATATCTATGTTCGGACTCAATTTAGAAATGTATAACAAAATCGGATAGAAATACAAAACAACAATAAGAGTGTTCCTGAAGATGGCAGAAAACTTCATTAGAAAATTTAAACTGGTGAAATAATCTTGCTTATAAATTAAACAAATTTATCTTTACCTAAAATAAATTTCATGTAAAGAAACTATTCAACTTTTATTTTATTTTAATGTTCATAAAAAGAATTCTTCAATGAAGAGTTAAGATAAAACATGATATCAATAAACTTTTATCATATCTAATTCTGCAAATAATAAAAGTGAAGTAAAAGCTAATCTTTGTTATCAACATAGATGACTAATATCTCATAGATGAGATAAAGATGTCCTTATCTAGATAAAAGTGAAAGTTGTATTGTCTGCGCTATAATGATTTTTACTGCCACTATTCAGTTCATTGAAATGCTGACAAGATATTGTTGTATGAATGTGAGTTTGAATTGTTGAATGAAAATCAATCTTTATTCTGGGACACTTGGTCCTCTAAGAATAACAATGAGGAAAAATTTTAGCAGCTTTTGTCTGGCTAAAAAATGGGACCACAGTGAACATATTTAACTGTATCTATAACAATATTTAAATAAAATAAAATATGAACAAATTACATATTTATCTATGCTTATAATGTTTTCTATTATTTACAAGTTCATGAAAGTTTGATAGTCTAGACGATGGATATATTGTTGATGTTTGAATGAGGTTAAGGAAGAAACTTTACATGTGGATATGGGTAAGGAGTTCCAAAATGAGGTAGCTCAGAAAGGAAAAGATTTTTCAAAAGAGGCAGTTCTGAAGGTAGGGATATAGAGATCGGTAGGTTGATTAGGAAGATTTTTTGGTTATTAGGGTTTGGAATATAAATGTGCCAAGGAGGTATTGCCTTCAGATAGTGGGATAGAGCCAGCTTTGGTCGAAATAGTAATGTGAGATATGGAAATGCCTAGGAATACCGAAAATTAATAAAAAAAAATTTAGAGATAGAACTTTATATAAATACTTTTTATACTTATGTTGGACACTATTACAATTATTCAAGCTAATATTTTTTATATGATAAAAATCATTAATTAATTATTATAATTAAATTATTTATCATTAATAAAGAATTAACTGATATTTGTGTTTATAAATAAATGAAATTAGGTATTTTTTTTTCAAAGGAGCTACCAAGAGTTGACTGAGGAAGTTTTCTGCTCCAATGTGTAATACTATAATGTTATTAATATAATATTACACAATAACAATACATCCATAGTTCTCTGCAATATTTTTTTAAAGAAAAATTCTCCGTAAAATATATGGACCTGTGATGGAGGAGAGAGAATTGAGAATCTTGAAGAACCATGAATTATATGAGCTTTACAGATCCTATGACACAATTCATTTTATACGAGCCAGAAGAATGAATGGCTGGGCCATGTAACACGAAGGGAGGATGGCAGAATGCCAAAAATGATTCTGTGTAAGATATGGCACCAAAAGGAGAGGACGACCTTGGAGATGTTGGATTCAGGATGTTGAGAAGGACTTGGTACAACAAATTGGAGAACGAAGGCGCAGTCCAGAGAGGACCAGTGCAATGTTGTCAGGGAAGCTGTGGCCCCACTCTGGGCTGTAGTTCTATGTAGTTAGTTTTAGTACAATTATAGTTTAATTTATATTTATTATTTCAGTTTTTGTAGAACAGACGCAGGCACTCAACATACAACAGAATCATTAGTTTACATTTTTTAATTTTAATAATTAATTAATTAATAAACTTTATTATGATAAAAAAATGAAAATATTTATTTTTTAAACTTCTTCTTGGTTTCAAGTCAAAAATTAAAACAAAACAGTGTTTAATTCATTTATTTTTATCTTGGGCATTTTGGAGATACTGTGTTCCCTCTTTAGCTTCTATAATTTAATATTTTTTTTTTTAAACAAGGATTTTCACACAATCAATTAATTTCATTTCTAATTAATTAATAGAAAGAAAGCCAAATAATTAACTAAGTATTAAATTGTTTATTTACCTTATCTGTACCAGTATTATTGGACGATAGCTAAAAATTTAAATTTTTTTTTTTTTATTATTTCGCCCCAACCATTGGAGTCCTATACTGCCTACCATGGTCAGGGGTCAAAGATTTTCATTTTCTGGAACAGCTACTAAATGAAAAAAGTCAATGCCCCAGGCCGGATTCGAACCGGCACCACCGATAGACATCAAATTGGTAAAACTGCATCTTACCACTGCGGACGGCCCTAATTTAAATCTTCTGATACATTGAAAAAATTATGGAATATAAATATAAAAATTATTTGCCGTATTTTTTGAGCTATACTACTCAGCCTTGGTTTTATATTGTAAACTAACACTTTGCAGGGCTAAAAAGATACAAAAAAACAACTTAGAACATTACAACAATAAGATAAAATAACGTAAACTAAGGTAGGATACATATTATGTAAAAATTTAGTGATAAGAAAATTATATCTAAACAAAAGGAAGGAAGACATAAAATAGTATTAATATAAAATAAACAATTATAAGAATAAAAAATTGTAACAATCGTTAGAATAAAAATTAAAAATTACGTAAAATATACAGTTAAAAAAGTATAGGAGAGGTATATAAATAAAAAAATAAAATATAGATATGTGAACACGAAATTTAAACACACTAACAGACAGAGAATGAAGAAGAAAGTTAATATTAAAGTTTAATTTTTTTTTTTGTTTATACACCTCTACTATACTTTTTTAACTGTATATTTTACATAATTTTTAATTTTTATTCTTACGATTGTTACAATTTTTTATTCTTATCATTGTTTATTCATGTTTATTTTATATTAATACTATTTTATGTCTTCCTTCCTTTTGTTTAGATATAATTTTCTTATCACTTAATTTTTACATAATAATCCTAACTTAGTTTACCTTATTGTTGTAATATTCTTAGTAGTTTTTTTGTATTTTTTTAGCCCTGATGAAGCCCTGCAAAGTAGTGTGAAACGTCAGACATTAAATAGTTAAAACTATTTGTTCTTTTTTTAACCGCAACTCTGACCATCTTATATTTAAAGTTATATGGTCACCTATATATATATATATATATAAATATAAATGTAAAAAATTCACCTGTTTTTCCGCAACTGTAACTCTTCTGAATATATCTCTAGTTACTCTGGCTATGTGCTTTTCTTCTTTTATTTTTTCCATCTCATTCTTGGCTACTTCTTCAAGCAATGACTGATGGTCTTTCAATGACGGATTGTATGAAACACCTGGGTGGGGTGCCTCAATGGCTGGAATCACTGAAGGTTTCCCCTTACCTTTAGGCAAAGAACATAATGAATTGCCTGCATGATGCTTCACTGTTTCTTCCTTTACCCAAGACACATCAGCGTCATCACCAAAAATCTCTGTAACACAAACAAACTGTTAACAAAACATGTTTATAAAATAGAATAGAATTAATTTTATTAAAGTAAAATGGTGTATGAAAATTCATTATATACTTTAACACATATAAAATAGAAGAACCTGAATGAGTAGATAAATAAAGAAAAAAACTTTGTTGATAAAGTTGTGATTTTCTTTCTAATTAAAAGAGTAGTCAATTTAGATTTTATATTTTCATGAAATTGACGTTACCCAAAAACTAAAAAATAAATATATTTTGTATATAAGAAACAGTTAGAAAATAAAAAATCTTTTGTCTGTCTCAAAATAGAATAAAGTAAATGTTTGTTTTTGAACTCTCCACAATACTAGATTTCCCCTTAAGTTGTGTGAACAACAATAAATAGCTTCATTAAAACAAAAAGTAAAATTGAAGATAGAATTTTACTGTTCCTTATGGATTTCTTATAATTTTTTTGTTTGTAATTTACTTTGATTTAAATGAGACAAATATTTCATCTGCAAAAAGAAATGTTTTATTAACAATTACACTGTTGATCCGATGATTACAGCACTGTAACACTTGTTCATAACACAAATAATAACAATCTCAATTTATTTTTGTTGTATCCTGTATCATGGGCACACCCAGAAGAGGGTAGGAGGGGGCAGCTGCCCTCCAAGTTATTTAATAAAAAAAAATTTTTTTTTCAATCAAATATCAATTTCTATTAATAACTAATAACAATTTATATACCAATAACTAATAAAGAACTGTGACAATCACTTATAATGTTCTTAAAATTTTGGTTTCTTTCTCCTTTTCCGTGCTGAAATGTCAAAAGCTGAATGAACATGACTCATACATCTGCATAATATAATACTAATTATGAGTTATCATGAAAATTAAAAAATTGTTAATTTAATTTTTTTAAATTGATTTCTCCAAAGAAATTTACAGAACTAAATTAACTTATAGGTCAAAGTAATTAATATTAAAGTTATAAACTATGTATAAATATTCCTCATGTTGGCCATAAAATAATAGGTTTTCTATAACTTTAATGTATTTATTTTCAGGAATTCATTTACAGCCTTTATTCACTTCTTTATTCTTTTAACATTCGAACGTTATGGGCTCCTCTGCCCATTATCCAGTTCTACAAATAAAAGTATTTCCAATCAACAGTTAACAATTAACATATAGCCACAATCAACAAAGTTTATATATGGCAACTTTATAAAATATATTTTTTTTTACACATTCAGATACAAAAATTCAATAATTTATATTATTTCACTAATTTATGACCATTTACTAATCTAGAATGTTTTTAGCGGTTGAGCTAAAATTTCTTTGTAATTGCTCTTATTTTTTCCCTAACCTTATTAATTTGTTTACAAGCGCAATTTTAAATTTAAAATAATTTTTATATATTCCAAAATTAATATAAGTCCTAATTTTTTTATTAACCAATATTATTTTTTTATTTTTAAAAATGGATAATGGGTAGAGGAGCCCGAAATGTTGTTCAAATGTTAAAAGAATATATGGTATAAATGAATTTCTGAAAATAAATATAAAAAGTTAAAGGAAATAAAACCTTTGCAACTAAAATATAAAAAGTCGTAGCAGTACAACTAATTATTTATATTTAATAGGTTTACTTTTTGCTGGATCTTCATCCCATATATCCTTTTTGAAAACCACCCCTTTAGGTTGAAGTTGTTTTTTTCTTATAGTAAGAGCTCTATCTTTTTGTGCTTGACGTACTTTCAGAGGTATAATACCCTTCTCTGCCTTAGCCTTTTCAATACTTTTTCTTATGCGACATTTTCGTTCCTCTTTTGTTTTTACATGATTTCTGAAAATGGAATGAATATAGCTAATTTTAAGTAATTTTATAACAAAAATATTATCACTGAAGAGGTTAAAATAAACCACAGAAGTTTTCAAATGAAAAAAAAAAAGTTTAAATATTTATAAGGTAATGTACAAAACACTTTTAATTTCTGAATATAAAACAAAAATACTTAACAACTACTTCTAGTCCAACATTTTGCCCCACTGTGCAGGGATTCATTATGACTAAAAAAGATACAAAACAACTAGAAATATGTTGACAATGTAAGATAATAAGATACAAAGTAGTAAACTAAGGTGGTGTTAAAAATTATGGAAATATAAGTGAAAAAATGATTCATTTTATAATTCTTCATAGTAATAGTTAATTTTTATATAATCTTTCACTTATGTTTACATAATTTTTAACCCCATTTTGGTTTACTTCTTTGTATCGCATCATCTTATTGCCAACATAATTTTAGATATTTTGTATCTTTTTTAGCTCAATTGAAGCCCTGTAAAGTGGGGCGAAATGCAGGCAAATAAATAGTAGTTAACTATCTTTTGTTCCTTCTCAACAATTTTGTTGATATAGATACAGGTAATATAGATATATAGTTTATATAGATAATAAATTTGAACAGGTTTAGAACACTCAGCTATCGTGAGGGGCATTTACATTAAGGAAAGAAAGGTGCCCAGCGGTTTTTGAAAAAAATAAATAAAATAAATTTGAACAGAGTCCGAAGTCATCTTAATCCATCTTATACCTCAGTGGAGCAGCCCCCGTCCCCGTTCTTGTACACCCCCTCCCTCCGGCAAGCGGCTCCTGGACCAAAATTGTAACCCCCGCCCTCAGTGGACCTAGCCCAACCCCTTATAATGCCATATGGCAAAGGAAGGGCGCCATTATATATATATTTATATACATGTATATATTAATATTGTTATCTATATATTTTAAATAAAGGTCAGAAAAGAAAAAAAAAAAAAATTGAACAGGCTGCGAAATCTAAGTAATTGGGGTTTATGGTAATTTTCACATTCAAAATTGCTTAGCTGTCACCTTCTGCTCAGATACTTATAAGTTGGAATTTAAAAAACTATTATTCTTACTAATGTTCTTTATGGATGCAAAAGCAACCATTTACATTAAGGAAAGAAAGGTGCACAGCGGTTTTTGAAAAAGAAAAAAAAAGAAAAAAGAAAAGCATAAAATATTAGGACCAAAGGATAAATTAACTGGAGAATTTAAAAGGCTACACAACTCCACAATGCATGAACTGCACCAGGTAAATACTTTTTAGGTGATAGTGTAGTAGTATATAAGATGAGTGTATAAAGTTGTAGAGCTTCTTAACGAACAAATCCCTAAAAAGTTAATTATACTGATCTGATGGTTAACCGTCTAAGGAATGGATTGAAAAGTAGACGGGAGGATTGCGCTGATGCAGATCTTGGTGGATTTGGGTTTAGATGAACGTCATAGAATACCTTAGGGTACTCTAAGCATGACCTACAGACATAAGATTAATTTTACATATAATAAAGTCTTTATTTAAAATAACTTAAGAATTAATAACGCAAGCTCATTTTATTCTATTAACATTGAAATAAATTATAAAAGTTAAAACATTTTCAATAAACATATACAAATAATACTAAAATAAAAAAATTTAAATACCTTTTTGTAACTGGATCTGGTATAGGGCAGTTGTTAATAAGATTTTGATAACATTTTAGAGGTAGCTTTGCTCTTTCTTTTTTTGAAAGGGTTGGTTTCAATTGTTCAAGATTAGCAGTTCCATCAACCACAAAAAGTTCTTCATCTTTTTTTTCTTTGAATGATCCTCTAAAGCAAATAATAATAAACAAACAAATGAAAACAAAATTCTTTAGAAATAAGAAAAATTAACTTCAACAATGAACTTCAGATACAATAAAATAAAACCAGGGAACCCTAATATTTAAGTTAACAAATGAAACAAAGTATTTAAATATTATTTTATTCAAAACAGTTGTGGGTTATTATAAATTAATACCAATTTGCAGAATCGGATTATAACCCACAACTAGACTAGATAGGATATTGAATTGAAACCCCAAATTATTAAAGTTATGAATATATTACAACCTTGAATTTGTTAATTATGCATTGAAAATAAATAAATACAATAATCCCCTGAGATTCTTTCTTAGAAACTAGGAGTATGTAGAATTTTCCAGGGATTGAAGAGCATTCGGAAAACTGAAGGATTGTTGCTGAAACATATTAGTAACAGGCCTTTATTATTACACATTAAGTAACATTGGCCTTATAGGATAAACTTATTTTGGAAATATAATAGAGAGCACTCATCTATTTAACAGTAGACATTTTGATATCAATGCACTGTGTGCCATGTTTTTAACCTTCTTTTATTATAAGGAAAAACTATAGTAGATACCTACCTACTAATAGATAATGGATATACAATTCAAAACTTTGACAAATATATAAAAAAAGAAAGAAACTCATAAATTTTCAATAATTGTATTAAAAAAAAAAAGTCTTTGAAAATAAGGGGTAAGTTCTTTACAAAACTTAAATTATCCCTTAAGCCTGAAGGAACCACTGATCAATCAATTTTTAGATACAATCCTGAATACATATTAAATCTTAATTAAGAACTGACATTATTTACCAAACAAGACATGAACTATAAAAAAAGGGTAGCTAGCATACAAGGAACTTACCCCAATCTCTCTTCTAATCGTTTCAAATCTAAGAAATCTTCAACATCTTTATTGTTAACATGTTTTATCCAGGACTTCTTATTACGTTTAGAAACTCGTTTTCTTTTCTTGTTAACATCACTTTCTGTCATATTGAACAAACACGTTTTTAAATTGACAAACGAAAGGCTTTAGTTCTGTTATAATTCGTCCAAGAACCCAAATTGCAAAGAGGTATAGAGAAACGAGATCGAAATTAACGAAAATTTAAACTAGTTTAGTATCTATTTATGGGGGACTAAGTATAGATTGTTTGTTAATACAAACTAATTTCAATTACCTGGAAGCCTCAAGAACGACAACTTTAACAAAGACTTATACGGAAGTGGTTTTTGGATCCAAAAATAAAAATTATAAGAAACAAATGTAGCTAAACTTTAATAGGATGGTTAGTTATCGGTCCAAAAATACCAATGTTCACGTATTGGCATATAAATATATAGAGTAATGAGTTATAAAACTATAATCAAAGATAAGAATAGGGAGAGCCTGAGGTGAACCCTTGAACCTTAACTACAAATCATGGATAAATAAATCAAATAAAGCTTTGTGAAATTCAAATACCCCGGAATATACAAAACAATTTATTCCTCTATCTTTCATTCCCAAGAGTGCACGTTAACTCTTCGTAGGGCGCGGTCAAGGTTTTTAAAAATAGGGTCGCGGTGAGCCTGACAGGCACATGATGCATAAAAACTCGTTAAGTCCCTAACTCGTCTTATTTAATTAAACCAAAAATTACCGATCATCTTGAGGATGTAGACAAGTAGTGAAAAATATAAAATATTTCTTATTATTTATTTAGGTAAAGAAACCAAAAAAAGTCAAAATGCGGAATTCGCATATCATGGTTATGAGCAGAAATCAAAATAAGACCTTTTATACTCGAAAAAAAATTCAAATAGGGTTCAGTTGAAATGTATAGGGACAGAAATAAGTCGCAGTCGTCGTCTATCAAAGCCGATGAAGGATCGCAAGAACAGGCTGAAAAGCATGTTGCATAGAGTGGTTTCGCATGAGGGTCAAGCTACTCGGTTGCATTTCACACAGGAGTAGTTCGTGAGCCGATGTATTCCTGTTTCCACCATGCAATCACAACATCTGGACCACTTTTGAAGGTGGGAAGGGGTTGATTTTTGACGATCATCAGCCGAGAGGAATCTCCTGAGACGAATTTTCAAGGTGTGAAGGCCGGATTTCAGCTGGCTTTTTCGCTGAAGTTGTCCGATACACAGTTCATGTGACAATTGTTATGGCAAAACTCTTCTTGGAATTCATTCCAATTGATTCCGGAGGTGAATAATCAAGGAATTGATCCCTCCCAAGTTCAATATAGTGTAGTAAACAGTCATTGGCGATCTATGTGTATTTCGCTACACGTTGTATGTGGCGCACATTTGGATAGCAGTGTCACTTCCAGTTTTGTGAGCATTATAATAAGGTATGACCTCAGGGTTTTTTTTTTTCTAGTACAGAAGAAACCAGTAGTACACATTTATTCTTGCATGTGACGTAGGTTGGCAACACTTTCTCGTCGTTGAAACGAAGAAGACCGGAATACTGTGGTCTCCCTAAAATCAAAGAAATACTGAAATAAAGATTGAAGAATTCATAAAAAAATCTAGGAAAGAGGGGCGATGAACCTGAAAGACACACCAGAAAGGCGCGGTGAGCCTGACAGGCACACGATCCCCATTCATAAACCCATAGGTAATGATACCTGACGAGAATGACTAACACAAATACTGAAAAACAGTGAAGTGCTTGAATTTACTATCCATAGTGAAAAATATTGACCTTAGGTTTGTGACGTAATCGGGCGTGGTAAGCCTGTCAGATCAAAACGCGTGTGACGCAGTTTCATGACGATAGAAGCTGAACTGACTGGGCAGGTCGGAACCACCCCACAAAGTTATGAAACTACTGGAAGGTAGGGGTCACACTCATAGCCTTTTTGGAAGAGACACCAAAAAAACCGAATCCTGTGCCTGTCAGATCAGCCATGCCCATTGATACACCATTTTTTCCTACCAGGTGCCTCACTGGCCTATAGTAGTAGAGTCCCTATACCATCAATTACGACTGGAAACAAATTTCTTTGTTGTTACAATGAATTGACTACAGATTGACCTGGAACCAATTTTTTCTATGATGCCTAAAACTGATCATTTAAGTGAAAATTTTTGATTTTGAAGAGAATATTTTTATTTACCACATGAATACAAGGTTTCTATACCTTTGGTAGTTAGTTAGGAAGCAATAAACAAAATTTATCTTAATCTTAGGATATTCAAAACTATATAGTTACCTTCCAAGTAAGAATGATGTTAACTATACAGAGCTAACCCTCTAAAATGGACACCACCCAATCAACTTTTTCCTAAATTATATTTAATTTGTAAATAATTTAATTATATGCATGTTAAAAGGAATCTATCCGAAGGATTTATATCAGATAATAGTGATCGACAATGAGACTCCATAGCTTGTTTGTTCTTCAACATCAGTTTTGATAAAGTCACAGAAAAAAAAAAAAAAAAAGAAGACAGATTTTTGGGCTGTCATAGTTGGGAGGTCCAAAGCTGCAGTAGAAGCCTTCCTGTCAATGATACCTACCAGGAAGTTAGTACTTACTTTTTAATACTTCTTAAACCAAATACAAGATTGCTGGTCAAATCAGAGGTATAAGATTATGTTCTGATTGGTCCTTATTCAGTCGAACGAGTTGATAGCTTTCTGTACACAGATAATTGCAAGTGATGAGGTTACAGATGAGATGAGGAGGCAGGTAGCATCAACCAATAGGTGCTATTTCAGAATGCATTGGCATATGGGAAATAGCTTATAACAAGAGACATGAAAATAATAGAGTATAACACACTGGTCAGACAAGATGACTCCTTGCTAAAGTTGGCCCATTACCCTTTTCACTAGTCTAATCAGTTGAAATTCTGATCAAGATTTACTCGCTACTTAAATATATTTACATTTCTAGTCAAATTAGTTTGTTCTAGCATCACTTCAAATAAACTATCACAATAAAATCAATCAACTAAAAGGAACTCAAAGTAAATTTTTACAAAAATTTATTTTACCTATAAAATCAACATGAATTTATACTTTTAAATAAAGTAAATAATTAAATTAATCTATAAAATAAAATATTATACAAGTAATATGTACACATAATTTAAAACAACTAAATAAATGCAAATTAGGAACATTATTTTATAAAACAAAATTATAAAAATCTATAAATAACAAATGTACATCATATACATAAAAATAAGATCTAATATTTGTTGAATCCTTTTAGTTCAACATAGGGAGGTTGGAGTTTTAGTACTGAGTATACATCATTACTAAAAACCAGACGAAATGGAAATACTCCAACAAATAGCTTTGGACAAGTAGGAGGCCTTCCTTGGTTCTCTGGATCTTCAACATCCCACAAATCAGTCATACGACATCCACTTCTGAAAAATAATAATTGATTTATTGGAAGAACATTAGTTGACTGCGAGTAATTAATGGAAGGAAGATGATCAAAAAGCAACTCAATATTTTTTAAATTAATTAAGTATTTATATATCTACTTATATTTCCTACTATAAGACTTTTATAATATAAATTTTTTTTTTGTAACATCCTCTGCCTTCCTTCAGTTTTTGGTTCATTTCCTAGACATAAGGTAGGATTCTTGATTTCTTCTTTATTTTTATTTTTATCGACCTAATTTTGTCCCTTGATATATTTGCTCTTGCCTCATTTTCTTAATTTTCCATCATTTAGTTCTACTATATTTGTTTTTATTTATCTTGTATCTATTATTTCATTGTTATTACTCTACCTGTTCATTTTATGTCTAACGTTTATTATTGTATTCCTTTTTTACTTATAATTATCTTTGAACATGTTATTTCTATTTTCTTTTATTTACTTTTCTTATTTTTACATAATTTTTCAAATAGTAACATAGATTACTTTATTTTTCATGTAATCTTATACTCTTACATTGTTTACAATACTTTTTATTTTATATCGCATTTCCTGGGAGGAGAGTGTTAAGGAGGCGTTAGGAGATGGGATATGGACTGGAGTTGGAGGATGGAGATGGTCCAGACTCTGCAAATTGTAACCCCACACTGCGCAAGCGGTAAAGGGGGATAAAATGGTTATGATGAAGATGACTTTATATTTTTTCCCTTGTTTTTAGTGCTGATGATGAAGTCCTACAAAGTGGGGTGAAACGTAGCAGCTTAATAAATAGTTTTATACTATTTGGGTTGTTTTTTGTTTTACCATCTTCATTTTTTGTTCAATGGTTTAAAAAATAAATACGTTTCAATTCATACCTATTTTGATTGAAACACCACGTTTCAGATAGAACTAAATATTCAACTTGTAGAGAGCTTAAAGTTTTAAATATATCTTCAGGGGGCTTCCGACTGAATGCTGAATAAACTTTTTTAGTACGTTCTCTGAAACATAAAAATTAAATGATACAAAGAAGAATATTATATTTACAATAATAAGATGAAATATCTTAGAATAGCATACCTGAGCATTGCATCTTCATAATGTGGATGATTAACAATTGGCCTTCTGGTAGACAAAAGAATTGCTGCTGTAATTGGCATAGGGCCAGCAAAAACTGCATTTTTATTGGTATTCCTCATAATCCATACAAGCAGCTCTTCCAGTTCAATATTACTATATTCACCTTTAAAATATAAGGGTAAAAATAAAGTAAGAAAAAATAAAAGTAACTATTAATCTGTACTTGTTAAGTAATGAGGGACAAGTTGAAAAAAGGAACTGAAAAATTTGGGCTTACGTATACTCAGTTAATTAAGTGCAGTTGTATGTTGTATACGACAATAGGGAAAGTGCATTAGGGAACTAGTTAGGCAACTGCTGGTGGCTTTCTTGAAGTTGCCAAAGCGTACTAACCGAGGTGGGTGTGTCAAGATTCATTTCTAGGGACTTCTGAGAAATAAATATTAACTACCTAGTCAGGAATCAAACCCACGATGTTAAGAACAAGGCACTCTGAGACCCACACCCACCCCCGAATAGCCATCATATCCATTAGAGTACCATACTTAAAACTAATTGGTTGTACAAAATAATCAATTAATCCATCAATCTCTTTCAGGTTTTAGCTTACCAAGAATAGAATGCTGCTCCAGAAGATTCGAGACTCCAGATACACTCATACATCCAATGAAAACAATCAACAACGAATAGTGATATTCCCTTTGCAGTTTTTTGAAATACTATGACAAAAAAATGTGTATAATTTTTTTAAATTTTCTTTTTAACAGTCATGTGTAATAAATCCATAAGAATTTACCTTCCGTGAGGCAAGTAATGATGCCATAATGCACAAATGAGGAGTGAAAAATAGTTTGAGACGCATAATCATTATTGCCATAACAGTAAAAGCACCAAGCTGCAGTATATTATAAGCAACATGGGGATCTATTGATCTGAAAATTAAAATTATAATAGGACAAAATCAATTAATCCAAAAGTAAAACATGTTGCCCAGGGATACAAGAACAGATTGATAATTTTGCAATCGATCAGGTAACCATTCTGAATAAAATATAAAATGTGAGGGAAAATTTTTGTTTTAAAGAACAAAACCTTTTTTTATTTTCTGCATGAATACATTCTCTACATTCGATAGTGAGCAAGCAATAGATCAAAATAGTATTCTTGCCTAACAGTTGAAGTTCGGAGTACAACACTTAACTATGTGGTGATAAAAAATTTTTCTCTAGTTTTGATTTATAACAATACTGTACGTACAAAGCTTTTCTAACAGCCGGGCTGAAAAGTTCATAGGCTGACACATACATGGCACTACTAGTATTAAATCCATATGATTTTTAGTTAGCCCTAACCATCATAAGATATGTGTATAAATTTGACAGCTGTTGGACTATTAGTTTATGAGATATGGCATTTGAAGTGAAGCAACTTTTGTTAGTTTGAAAAATTGGATAAAAAGGAATTTCGTGAGTTAATAAAGCATTGCTTTTTGGTGAAAAAAAAAACTGTTGAAGCCAAGGCATGGCTTGATAAACATTATTCGGACTCTCTACCAGGAAAATTAACAGTTGAGAAGTGGTTTGCTAAGTTTAAACGAGGCGAAATGAGCACTGAGGACGATGCACGCAGTGGATGCCCCAAAGAGGCTGTTACCAACGAAAACATAAAAAAAGTCCACAAAATAATTTTGGATGACCGTAAAGTGAAGTTGATCAAGATAGCTGAGACTCTAAAGATATCAAAGAAACATGTTGGACATATCATGAATGAATATTTGGGTATGCAAAAGCTCTGTGCAAAGTGGGTGCCGCACAAGCTCACAATCGACCAAAAACAATAACGAATTGATGATTCTAAGCAATTTTTGGAGCTGTTATATCTATATATTACCGTTATATAGTAAACCCCAATTTATTCTCCCAGTGACCCCCAGCGACTTTTTCCTGCTCTCAGACCTCAAGAGTGCTCACTGGAAAGAAATTTAGCACCAATGAAGAGGTAATCACCAAAACTAAGGCCTATTTTGAGGCTAAAGACAAATCATACTTTAAAAATGGTATCAAAAAATTGTATGACCGCTGTAATAGTTGTATCGCCCTTGAAGGCAACTATATTAAATAAAAAAATCAAATTGTTTTAAATGTTAGCCAATGAACTTATCAGCTCAACTGTTATACAAAAAAGGTACAGAAGGACAACGAGGTATACTACATAAAATAAAAAAATATATTACTCTACAAATATTATCTTATATAAGATAATTTTTAAAAGACTGAAAATTTAAAGAGTGAATGATTGAATGAAGTTCCTTCTACAAGTTAAAAGCTGGGGTTCTGAAATTAATAAATTGTCAACAGACATTTTGTAAACTATTTACTCCAAGCTTTTGCAATGTGACCTGACAAATTGACAGCTACTTTTGCTGATGACAACAGCATATTCCCAACAAATTCGGATCCACATACTTACAGACAGAACAAAATAAAAAAATCAATATTAATACAGAGAATTGGTTAATATTGATCTATAAAATTTCATTTTACTTTAGATTACAAAATATACATTACCGAAATTTCAAGCTGCTGAAAAAACAGTGTATAACCAAAATAAGAAGAATAAATGCTACTGCTGGTAAAATAAGTGATTTGGTTAGTTTTATGACAGGATCCCAACCAAGAAAATCAAACTCAGCAGAACACGTGTATAGTAAGGTGTGAAAATCATTATAAGATGAAAGTTTTGATCTCAGAATGTTTAAAATATGAGCCTGAAATAAAATAAACAAGTTATGAAATTACACTTAACAAGCGAAACATATTCTTCTAAAAATACTAGTGCAAACCAACAAACCCATATTACTAACATCATGCTTGGTCGTCAATGTTCTTGTTCTCAAAACTATTGTTAATGAAGCGACAAAACCCATCGACATGATTCCGCTAACAAATCGATAATGATTAGAAATCAAAACAGGGTATAGAAATTTCAGTGTTATAAGTGAGGCCATTAGGAGACAGGTGAGTAAAGAAGAGAGCAGTAGTTCATTTCCAAACATCAGAAGTAAAGTCAATGCCACAGCAATCTAAAATAGTATATGAAAAATATAGCTAACAGTTGTTATATAAAATAAGAAAGTTATGGTGAACAGACAAATAAATTCTTTAGTAGAAAATAAAAACAATGTACATGCATTTTACAAATAAAATATTAAATAATTTAACATATTTTGAACAGAAATTATGATTATCGAGTTAA